>NC_139958.1:27946893-28074393 GCF_963454915.1 Gymnoscopelus microlampas
TAAGCACTTATATGACTGACTAGACTGGTGCCCATTCCGGCCTACTTGTCAGAATACAGAGTACCCATACCCAAGTACCCAAAACAGAAAAACATTACAGATCAATATGGGCAGTGTAATTTATACTGTATAGGTGTGTGGTTAAGAATTGCTGTGGGATGAGGGAGTTCAACTAGCAGCAACTGTAATAACAGATAAGGTGCATGGTTTAAGGAAAATACTAATAAAATGAGGCAAAAAAACAACAACTAACAGTCACATAGTCATATATAGACAGAATATTTATCCTGTGTGGTGGTGGCATGTGTCATCGGGACAGCCTGGCGACAGCACTTATTCAACACTGTGAAGGTAGCCAGATGTAAACTGTTCAGAACATCTGTGTGTGGTTGTCCATATACCCTCCACAGACCAACAGTATGGTAATGGGTTGGCAGAACAGGGACCATGCAGTTCAATTGAAAATGTTTCCCAGTTCTGCTCCCTGCTGAACAGGCACCCCAACCAACCTGTAGGTGTCACTAGTGCAGCAAACCGCTCCATACAATCCCTTGTTGGCCTTCCTGTTTGTTGGAGTGCCTGGTCATGTCAGAGAAACTGTAGTGTAGAATCATCAAATCCCAGCCTGAAAACTCACTGGATGTTCACGCTCCTCTGCCACATGGTAGCTACTGCACACACACCTGCAATTGAAATGTACCATTTCTTCCAAAAATGTGTATCAGCTGCATAATTTACAACAAGAACATCAACTTTTCATGAATAGGTAAATGGGGATACAGTACATGCAGTTCTGGGTAAAACAAACAAACAAACAAACAAACAACACATTTTTATTGATTAAAGTGAATAAAGAATTCTGCCAGACAACTCTTCCATGCAGATCATCACAAGGGTATGTGTTTCACTTTCATATGTGCGTCTTAAGATCACTTTCATATGTGATCTTAATGAGCTGATCCTCAAATGAGGGCTCTAAAGTTTCTGAATTTTAGTAAATGCATGGTCAAGGACCATGGAATCTGGTTTAAAGGAGGCAAATGTCTGCTTTGGCATATTTGTGATTTGTGGGCATGGTAATACTAACCAGGGTGATTTGTTTCGAAACACAGACACGTTTTCTGGCACTACTTAATCGTAACCAAGTGCCATTTGTTCATTTTATTTATTTGAGTAATCAATCCTTTAAAGGACTTTTGTTGAATTTGTTTAGACTTCAGTTCCATGGGTATGACTTAGTTCTCTTGAGTTACCTTTTCTTACACTAGATGGCAGCAGTGTTTTTGTCATTTGGTCATTCTTGTTTGCTGCTTGTAACAGATGTAGATACATTTTTCTTACAGACAAGCTAGAAGCTACAGAACTTATTATAATAGAATTATGTTGCTTTTATCTTGATTTGTCTCACTTTGTGTCTGTCTGCTTGTCTATCAATTTGTCAGCCTGTCTGTCAGTAATGTCTGCCCACTTGCCTTTCTGTCTAACTTGACTGTCATGATCTGTCTCTGTTGTTATTTTATTTAAAAGTGGCATATTTTATTGTGTTTTCTGGTGTCTTTGTTGTAGTTTTTCCTTTTAAGTTGTTCTATTATTTTGTAGTCTATGATTAGTGTTTCCTGTTTTCCTAGTAGCTGTTACTTGTTTTGTCTCTGCTCTTCACCTGTTGATTACGTCACTGTTTCTCAACATCGGGTCTGGGGACCACCTAGCTCTGGTCCGTATTGTTAGAAGGAGAGGAGAACTCCTTCTGACGCTATGGACCAGAGCTAGGGACCACCAGGAGATCAAATAGATCTGTAACTCTCAGAGTGTACACATTTGTACAATCTCAGAGTTAAATAAACACTGAGGATTTTACTGGGGTCACAGAGATAAAAAAAAAAAAGAAAAGTTAGAAAAGTATCAAAAGGGGCTCTGTGGCCATCAAACTGGGGGTCCTTGAAAAGTTTGAGAATAACTGAATTACAAGTAGGCTATGTTCACCTTATGTGTGTATACCCTCTGTTTCCAGTGTTCCCCTGCCAGTTTGCAACTGTGACTATGCATGTTAAGGTGTTTGCCTTTTACCCGTGTCTCTGAGTTTCCTCAAAATTGCCCTGCCAATTTTGTGTGTGTGTGTGTGTGTGTGTGTGTGTGTGTGTGTGTGTGTGTGTGTGTGTGTGTGTGTGTGTGTGTGTGTGTGTGTGTGTGTGTGTGTGTGTGTGTGTGTCCGCCACGGTGTCCCTCTGCACTATCCCTTAAAAACATTGTTTGCTGTTCTGTGTTGCTCTCACCCCTGCAATCATTGTAAATTAGGTATGTGCTTTTGGCAAAGTCATTTTCACTCAGTTTGTGCAAGATTGCTCCTAATGTTTAGAATTTAAATATCAGATCATGTAGATGTGAAAACAGAGCCATAAAAAAATAATTTTGGTTATAGCAGCTGCTGTAGCACTTAATATCATTGAAACTTTGCTCACCCATAAATGTTTTTGACCTCATGATATGGCATGGTGGTGCTACAAAGTAGAAATAATATTTCTGTATGAATTTAGAATTTTAAAATATGTGAATATTCAGTGGAAGCATCTGTACATGCATGCCAAAAACTACTGAAAGTCTGCCATTTTTTGTTTATTGTCATAATATCATAAACGTTTATGTGTGTTTGTGCTACATTGCATGTTTCACTCTCTATGAAATACAGTGAGCAAGTCAGAATGTAACCTGGGTATTATTACAGATGCAGATATTTTCAAATCGCTATAGGACAGCAAAAGATGTGCAGGAGCTTATTGACCCGTGACTTTATTATTCCACCCCGTCCCCGTGACATTATTCCACCCTGTCTCTTTAAGGAGGTTTGGGACATAATCGGCCCCACCATTCATCTAATCATTAATGATAGTCTTGCTTCTGGCGTTGAACCAGTCCATTAAAAAAAAACGCTAACTGGACACCACAGTCCTTTCAAATTTAGACCCATTTCTAAACTCCCATTTATTTCAAAGATTTTAGAAAAAGCTGTACTTGCACAATTTCAGTTTTCTTTTCTTTTTTTGATGTAAATGGCCTTCTTGACATTTTTCAGTCCAGTTTTAAAACATTTCACAGCACCGAATCAGCACTTTTGATAGTTTCTAATGATCTTTTAATAACAACTGGGGAGTCAGCCATTTAAGCTTTTAGATCTCACAGCAGTCTTTGACACATAGCATCCTTATCTCACGCCTCGAGCACTTTGCTGGCATAGAGGGTATTGCCTTAGAGTGGTTTAGGTCGTATGTGTCTGAGAGAAGCTTCTCTGTGGCTCTACATCGGCCTCTGTGTCCCTGCCATTTGGGGTCCCCCAGGGATCAGTTTTCTATTCTCTTCTCCCTCTACCTCCTCCCCTTAGGCTCCATCATGCAGATGACTCCCAACTGTATATACCCCTGAAAAGAGATGATGCTACTGCTAGAATGTCTTGTGGACATCAAAGCTTGGATGGCCTTACTATTTTTTTTATTTTTTTTTTAAGTGACAGGAAACCAGGACAGGGAGATGGTGAGTGACATAAAGCAAAGGTTGTCAGGCTCAGGAATCAAACCTGCGAATAACTGTCAGGCTGCATTAGAACCTATATGTGGTATGTGCCTTAACCACTAGGCCATCGGCGCCCCACATTTTTTACATTTTAATGAAAAGAAAACCAAGGTCATGATCTTTGCACCGGGTACTGCTGGTGATTCGCCTCACTCAGGCCCCCTGACTCCCTATGTGAAGCCCAGCCCGACAAACCTTGGTGTCATATTGGACAGTGATTTGATGAGCAAATAAATGCTGTTATAAAATCCGCCTTTTTACAATTTCAGCTTTTATGTAAGGTTAAATCCTTCTCGTCTTTTAGTAACTTTGAAAGGGTGATGGATGCTTTTAATTTGCTGTAGCCAGACTGCTCAATGGACAAGAAAACTGGGGTCATTTAGAGGGGGGGGGCGGGGGGGGGGCGGCACTGATCTATTTTTTTACCTAAATCAGTGGATCTCAATGTGGGGTTCAGTGACCCCAGGGGTTGTTGAAGAGTTACGGGTCTGTAACTCAGAGAATGTACCCATGTACGGGTCTGTTTGGTTCCATTTGTAAACTCTCAGAATTAAATTAACACTAAGGATTTTACAATGTAGATTGGGATCCCATAGGTAAACATTGTATCAAGCTGGGGGTCTTTGCAATTAAAATGTTTGAGAATCACTGACCTAAATGCCTTAGGCTCATGTCTGATCCCTCCCTCTGTTGTGCTTTGAGTTTGGATGTATGCAGACATTATCTTTGGGTAGAAGACAGTTTCTCTCCTTACCCCCCTCTGCCACTCAGGTGGAAGAGCGCATCGCTAATGTCTGGGTGACATCTCACAGTGGATGTCTTCTCACCACCTCGAGCTGAACCCAGACAAGACAGAGCTTCTCTTCTTCCCAGGTAAGTCCAGCCCCATGCAGGATCTCACTATTTCCATAGACAATTTCCCTCGGTTCCAACGGCCTGGATAGTCAGCTCTCATTCAAGGCACAAATTGCAGCAGACACTCGATCCTGTAGGTTTACACTTTATAACATTCGAAGGATTAGACCCTTCCTCACCCAGGAGTCTGCCCAGCTCCTTATCCAGGCCTCATATCAAAACTTGACTACTGTAACTCCCTCCTTACTGGCCTCCCGGCAATGTTCACGTCTCCCCCCTTCTCCGCTCCCTCCCAGTTGCTCCCCGCGCTACGAGTACAAAACCCTGATGCTGGCCTGCCTACAAAGCTAACCAAAGGCATGGCACCCCCTTACCTTCAAAGCCTGATCCAACCCTACAACCCCTCCCGCTCTCTCAGATCAGCTAACACAGGGAATCGGTCTGAACCTTCCCTAAAACATCCAGGACAACGCTCCACACGTCCCAGACAGTGGAACAAACTATTGCACTCCCAATTTTCTGTCATAATCTGAAGACTCACCTCCTCAGACTCTACCTTAGCCTGTAGCACCTGACCTATGACAACCATGCAGACTTGTTCTTTTTCTTGACCACAACGTAAAATGTAAAGATAGCATGATATTTAGACAGATGCTTGGTTCATTGTTTACTTGGTATCCTGTTGTTCAAAGTTCAGTTTGTATTTAAATATTGATGCTTGGTTCTTGGTTTACCTGTGATCCTTGTTTACTGAAGCACTACCATCTCTCTGTGTGTGATGTACAATATGTGTTTACCTTGCATATTGTATGTCGCTCTGGTTAAGTAAGATGTCTGCTAAATGCCTAAATTGCAAGATGTCTGGAACAGTTCAGGAAATAAGGGCAAATGAAGGTCACGGTTCTATTATTAAATTATCCTTAATGCTGAAACCATGCATTAAGGATGCACAGTGGCGGACTTAAGGATCTGGAGGCCCTAGGCGAACTGTAGTATGAGGCCCCTGACTGCGGCTCAGAGTCACTGACCCCGCTCTCAAGCGGGGGGTCTCGGGTCCCACCCCCAGATATTTTTTAACAGAGTAGATGTAGGTGTAGTGTCAACAGCTTATATATCTGTTCTTTTGGGCACATAGAGGCACGAACTGCTTGACGGAGACAGCATTGTAGAACAGCAGTGGAGAATGAGAAGTGTGGATTCATATCAATGGTCCATTGTGTGACCTGCTAATACTGTAGGTGGAATAGCCTACTGTCAGATGTCACAAAGCAGTCCAAATACAACATTTGGATAAGGATTGATGAATTATATTACAGAGGTGAGCCTGCACGGTAAATGTATATGAAAACACTAAAGTGTCCCCATTATGCAAGTAAATTAAATAGAATAACATTTGATCGTGGGATAATAAATAGGCCTACATATAAAGTAGGTTATTTCAATTGGCGATCGCTCACGTGCACGTCACATGCTCTATTAGTTAAAACATCCACAGTAGGCTACAACACCATTGTCTATCTTCATATTATAGCCTACATTGATATAGAAAAAGGAAGTCATAGAGTTTAAAAATGAAAACAAGGGTATTGTGCAGTCACAGTTACCAGCAGCGCATAAAGCTTGTTAATTTTCAGCATTATTTTATTGATGGTCTCTCTCTCTCTCGCTCTCGCTCTCTCTCTCTCTGAGAATTTTGAGGGGCCTCAAATGGAATGACTGTTGAGGCCCCAGGCGTTCGCCGAACCTTGTCTACAGCAAAAACGGCCCCTGGGGATGCATTAACCATGCAAATCCTTTTAAAATCCAACTGAAGAAGTTCAATCAAAGTGCTGATGTTTAAAAACAAGAGGCCAAAAACAGTCCCACCAGCTCCCCTGCCAGTGCAAATAGATGTGATAAATAATATATAATATAAAAAATGGATGAGTTGGCCAGGTGTATATTCTCCAGGTCTATTTAAGTTTGTGTCCTGTGCATCATCATCTAATGGCTTTTTAAATCCAGTGTTGACATTCTCAGTGCAAAATGAAAGGTATATCCAATCCCATGTACAAATGCTCTAACCTCTGCATCTTCTGGGATTCCCCATTCCCCTACATGTTTATCCCTGCAGTTGAGCGACACATAATACCAGACTAGTATTGCTGAGTGTCACATCTCAAATCTAGGCTGGAACACTATGTTAAACTGTTAAGCTACTCAATCACTTAGCTGCAGGACCCCCTGGAGCCCCCTCAAGGACCCCTGAGGGTCCCTGGACCCTACGTTGAGAATCTGTGCTGTAGCTCATACTGTATACCCAGTAGTCAAATCCATTGTTGTCTAAAAGCCTTTCAAAATAAATCACAGAGCCATACAGTTGCTTTAGTCAGCAGAATTCATTGTCGGCTTGAGCATGCACTTCCCTGGAACAACTTTGTGAAGTAACAGTGATTGCTTTTTCGATCTCTGTCCCCAAGCATGCACATTGCCTATCCTTTTCACTGAGGTCTCCATGAAAGGGATATTGAAAAAGCAATCACTGTTACTTCATAAAAGTGTTCGAGATAAAACTACGATACACGGTTTTGCAATGATGTATATTTACTGACCAAAGCAACAGTAGTGCTCTGTGACAGTCTTTTCTTCTTCTTTTTTTGGGGGAGTTTTGTTTTAGGGACAGTAGAGTTCTATTATTTAGATAGACCTTTATTGATCCCCGGAGGGAAAAAGTCAGTTGTCATAGCAGCACCACAGTATGAAAACACAGGACAGATATAGGGGTAAGGAGTAACGAGCTATATCTGGTCACTTATGCTCCCTGTCTCTCCAGCTCTTTAGTAAACAGAAAATAGGCTACATTTTCAGGATACCAATTTGGTCAAATCAGGAGACAGAACTCATACAAGATACAGGATAAACTAGTAAAACTGGAAGTGATGAGATTCCCAAAAAGCAATATGAGGAGGAACTGGAATGATCTTTGTGGGGTTCTACATCCAGACTTATTTTTTTATTTTCTGTTCACTAAAGAGTTAGAGAGACCCCTGTTACTGAATAAACATTATAGCGCTTTAACAAAAAATAATAATATTGATAATAATAAAAAAACTGAAATAAAATTCAGTAGAATTTGCAATATTTTAGTTTGTAGGCTGCACTCAGAGGGAACAATTCAACAACCTTGCTGATATGCCTCCCTGTTTGTTGAGGTAAGCCTCTCTATTCAATAAATTTACCAGCTCAGTGGCCTTGTGTTTAGAGTGTCTGCCCTGAGATTGGGAGGTTGGGGATCGATCCCCTTTGGGTCATATCAAAGACTATAAAAATGGGACCTAATGCCTCCCAGCTTGGCACTCAGCATCAAGGGTTGAATTGGGGGTAAGTCCCTGCAACATACTAGCGTCTCCTGGCTTTTGGTAAAATGATTACCAGACAATGCTTGTGACATATATCAGGTGCAGCCAAAGCCTTGTGAGCTATCGCTGTAGGTTCTTCATATTATTATGCAGCATTTGTAGAAGGGCCCAAGGTTGAGTTGCTGCCATGTGCCCCAGGAGACATATTTTGCACCTATTCCACAGTGCCACCATAATCACAGCCATGGGCTCTGAGAGCTTGGTGTGAAATATTAAGACTTTAGCTCCACTCCAACGCACAGCACATCATGTTAGCTGGGTAGATGGTACTATTTTCGAGAAAATAGTTGGTGATACTGTTTTTAGGCAGTTTTGAGATTGATCATTCGGATTTTCACATAATACCTTTTAATCAACTTACATATCATATCATATCATACCAAACACCGCTTCTTCTAGCAAGTGAGTTTATTTGTGACGGAGTGGATCCATCACTGACTGCAGGAAGCACGCAAACACACCAAACATTGCCCACTTCCCTACAGTCTTGCTAAGTAGTTCATAAACCTTGCCATTACCTCTATCCCTAACGGTCCGTGCTTGCACTTGTACTAGCATTATATTGATTGATTGATTTTTCGCTGAGCCTGAGCCCTATCCAACCTGACCAATAAGCATAAACTGTCAGCTCCAACCCGGACCTAACCCACAGGCTTTTTTGGTCACTTGAGTCGGGTGTTGCACACTGGAGATGCTGGGGTTCTACTCTGTCATTTACCTGTGAATGAGCAAAGAATATTTGCTAAATGATGAGTATACGACTCATGCTGAGCTCATTGTGTTAAATTGAAATCTGTCTCTGTCATGCAAAAACGTATAGCTGCCCTTTCTCCTTCTCTCAGGGTGTTTGCAAAATAATTCCCCGGGGTCTTGCACACCTATTATTAGTTTCAGCAAGGTAAAAACAAGTGGAAAGTGGGTAGGTTGTACTGTTCAAATATATTTATTTATTTAAGATAGTTATTGGTATTTATTAGATTTCATTTGGGTGTACATTATTTATTAGAAGCGGTTCGCGGAGTCAGTGCCACGTCATCAGCTTGCCTGACATTGACGGGGTTATTGGGCTGACAACACATGGCTTTGCGACACATCGATCAGTGTGTTCAGGTTTCCGTACCCAGGCCAGCATTGGCCGGGTTATTATGTGCGTGGAATAGGCTTTTCCTCCCCCTCTCCCTCTCTCCCTCACTATCCCTTTCTCTCTCTCTCTTTTCTCTCTCTTGCTGATCAAGCTCAAGTCTGTGTCTGACATCACACACAACCTCCCTCACTTTCTCCGATCCTCCCTCCCTCGATCCCTCCATCCCTGTATCCCTCTCTCCCTCTCCATCCCTCCCCTCCCTTCCACACAACATTAACCATTGTTCTGACAATTTGCACTGATGACGTCAACAATTTCCTTAACAATACCAATTTGCTATGATGTCTGGGATCTCCATATGTATTCATATTGAAACATAATTCAGGCACACAGACAGATAAAACCCAAAGACAACTTGAACTTTATAAGACTATATTTTTATATTTTTGGTCACGGTTTTGTAATTTAATTACATCCATAGAGATGCTACCCCTTCATTCACCTTTGGTGAACGTAGCCTTGGCCAGGAGGAGTTGATGTTGTTAGACGGCGTGTCCATCGCTCATAAGGTGTTTCGACCCTGAACCGTGACATCCTCCCGGACGGTGGTGAGTCAGCAGTGGTTGCCAAGTCATTGCCCGTCAACTCCCCTCTCCTTCCTGCTTCATAACCACCAAGAGGCTCTTTCTGCTGCCTCCCCCATACGGTGAGGTGTCTTTCTCTCCCTCCCTGTCATTCAACATGGCTGTGAACATTCTCCACACTTGACTGGGCAGGGAATGAGTTACACTATAGGGGCCAAAATCACGGTGGCGGAATAAGTAAAGAATAAATAGTGAGGATTTCTTCTCGCCTCAGTGAGCCCACAATAATAATAATGATGAATATAAAGGATCAATATTTATTCAATATGTATTTAAAACAATATGCTAATAAACAGAAACAGAACAATATAGACTAAAAAGGGCATTCTTTTTTTTACCATTTTGGGCCACCTCCAAACAGACAAGGCCTCACACCCCCCTGTGATCTTTGGTGACCTGAAACAGCCTCCTCTTCTCACTGTAGTACATACATTCTTTCTTTTAAGATTATTGGGGCATTTCTCTGTCTTCATTGACAGTTACGGTATAGAGATTCATTGACAGTTACAGTATAGAGAGACAGGAAACAGGGAAAGACAGTTGGGAAGTGACATTCAGCAAAGGCATGCCATGCCCAGGAATTGAACTTGGGACTTTGCTGTCAGCATTAGAGCCTTTGCTATGTGATACGCATCTTAACCAATCTGCCATCGCCGCCCAAATAGTACTTCATTTCATAAAATGCTAAATTCTATGGGTTTTATTGTATTTATATTCGTCCTTTGCTAAAATATAAAAGTAAAATCTACTAGTGAAGTTAACTAGTTTTGCTGCACCTATTCATAATCCCATTGGTTGGTGATGCAGGAGAACCAGTGGATCATTTTCAAATGCACGTTAAGCCAATAGACATTTCGGAGATTCACTTAGGTTATGCTCATGTCTGACGGTTTTGTCAAGCTAATTGGGAGTGAAAAGAAAGTTCTAGTCAAACTTTTGCAGGATTCAGGAGCTTTGCATACCATTTGTGAGAGAGGCAGTCCTGCCATTTTCTTCAGTTTCAGATACTGGCCGGGGGCTGTGTTCCAGGGATGGGCCTGTATACTCTGTGCCTACGTTTCTGTCCTGTGGCCTGTGTTCCAGGGATGGGCCTCTAGATGCTGTGCCTGTACATAAAATGTTTCTGTGCTGTGATCTTGTACAGGGAGATGTGGAGGTCGCTGTTCATCCAGAACTGTCAGTCAAAGGAGTTGACATCATTTTGGGAAATGACTTGGCAGGTACCCTGTGTTGGCGGATGTAAGATTGGACAATTTACTACTTGATGTGTCAATGTAAACTCCTTGAACTCGCTGAACCAGAGCAGGTGGATTCTACAGAACAGCAAGGGGACAATGTATGCTGCTCTGGCTGTGATAGGTTGTCAGAAAAATCTGGTGAGGCAAAACACTTTACTGTTAGTGCCAAGTGAAATTTCTGTTTCTCATTCAGAGCTGGTGAAGGGGAACAAGAAGGCCAGTCTCTGAAAGACTTGTTGTATGACCTGGTTTTGTCTGAGTCTTAGGTGAGGAAGGGGTGTTTCCTCCAGGATGACCTCTTGCTTAGGATGTGGGCTCCTCAGGGTGAGACATTCAGTGATGATTCTATTGTGCAAATTGTATTGCCTTGAAAATGTAGCACAACAGTAATTCAGATTCAGCTCACGATAATGTGGCCTAACATATTGGGCAAAAAAAAAAGAAGAACTTACCATTGTGTGCTCCAGCACTTTTGTTGGCCACGTTTAAAACGTGATGCATTTGGCCCCATCCTTCTTGAAAGCCCCCCAATACCCCCATATTACCATATCACAGCGGCTCTTGTTGGCAGCTACAGACGTTGTCCAAAATAAGCTTGTTTTTGCACATACTGTACTGTCTGTGGTCCATTGTCTGTGGTGTAGAATCTGTGGATGGCAAATGACCCTCCTCAGAACTTGCTTATGTTAATGGTTTCAGGCACAAACTCTGGGGAAATGGCAAAATAAAACTTACAAGCCTCCCAGAAAAAAAATCTAAATATTGTTTGCCCTGCAGTGTAGGAGTGCAAAGCGACATGAATTTCGTGCTGGTGACCAGGTTTTGGTTCAGCTGCTGCTTGCTGATTCACATTTTGTTATTTGGCCTGATCGGAATGCTTAATAAGAGAAAGGCAAGCACATTTGTCATGTTACAGTACGTGCATGTGATGAGGCTGTTCAGTGTTCAGTAGCAGTGGTGGGAAAAGTACTCCAGATTTTTACTTAAGTAAAAGTATCAATACTGCAATATAGAAATACTCTGTTACAAGTAAAAGCACGGAATGCAAAATGTACTTGAGTAAAAGTACAAAAGTATTGCCATCAAAATGTACTTAAAGTACCAAAAGTAAAAGTACTCATTATGCAGAATGTCCCATTTCAAGTTTTCAAATGTATAAAAATCATTTGAAAATAGCAGATCTACAAGCTCACAATGCGTTGTGAGCTTGTAGATCGGCTATTTTCAAATGGCCGTAATGTATAGGGCTGAGGTGGTTCATGTATGTTTTGTAATAATAATCAAAATCTACAAGTATCTACTAACTAAAGTTTTCAAATAAATGTAGTGGAGTAAAAGCACAATATTTGGATCTGAGATGTAGTGGAGTAGAAGTAAAAGTATTGGAAATTGGAATTATTCAAGTAAAGTACAAATACCTCAAAATTGTGCTTAAGTACAGCACTTAAGTAAATGTACTTAGTTACTTCACACCACTGTTCAGTAGTATCCACCCATGTTCTACCTCTGCTCGCTCCCGTTCAGCTGCGGCCTTCTCTCTCCCTCTCCTGTTCTTTCTTCAGTCCCTGAGCTCTGCAGGCCTCGTCCAGATGTACGCTCTCTGTCCCTCCTCCTCGGCCGTCCTCTAGTCTAGGCCAACAACGCCTGCTGACGCTTCTTCTCCTCCTCCTCCTCACCCTTTTGAATCCTCTTCAGTTGTGTCTCCTAATCGTGTTTCCTCCTGCTCTCAGTCTCCTGATGTTTCAGCACCATCTGCCTCTTCGCCTTCACATTATGCAAAAGTATCCATGTCTGTTCTCAGACCCTCCTACTTGTGCTGACCTGATAGAACATTATGTAGATGTGGGGGATGCTAAACTCATTACTGAGTGCTCTTATTGGGTTAACCCAGAAAAACAAAGGCCGCAGTCGTTTCAGAAATAGTGTTTGTTCATAAGGTGGTCCAGCTGAAAATACCAGAGGTCTGAGGTGTAATGTATGTTGGACAATGGTATTGCTGTACCCTCTTACTCTGGGCTTCTCCCTGTCTCTTAGTAAACCTGACTCCACACATAGGCCTTGCACTGGCTTTTGGAAAGTTAATGCTGTAACAAAACCTGACTCCGTCCCCATCTCGAGGATGGAGGATTGTATCGATCTGGTGGAGGCAGCCAAAAATGGCAGATAATTGGATCTTAAGGGTTACTGGCAAGTTCCCCTTTCCGAAAAGGGTGAGAACAAATGTGTGCTTTTGTAACAACAGCAACAGGTCTGTATTCTTACAATGCTGCAGTGACATTTCAAAGATTGATGAGCAAAGTTGTGTGGGGGTTAGAGGGCTGTGCAGTCTTTTTGGATGACACGTAGTTTATAGTGAGTCGATGGCAGGCGACCCCCACTCCAGAGTTGGGGGAAAAAATATATTTATAATTAATAATATATATTTTTTAAATTAATGAATTCTTATTTTTGCCCTCAAAATATTAAGTCCGATGTCTTTGCGCGATTGCCGAACTGTCCGACTGTCTGCCGAACTTCCCTCATTAACCTATGCAGTTAACACTGTGAAAAGTAATCGTCGTTGTAGTTGTAGCGAAGCTGTCCAAGGACAAGAAACAAATGACAAACTCTTTGAAGCGCCAAAACCAGAGTTCTATCCCGCTGGCCAAAACGACATAGAGACGTGGTCTATACACGTCACCAGCAGTGTCGACTGATTTTGCGAGTTGAGGGAAGAACATAGAGTACACTGCTTAGGCCCGCTGGACTCAAATTTTTAAAAAGACTTGACTGAGAGCAAGTTTAAGTATACTTTTCAACAGTCTTTTGACAAAGTGTAGGATCTGTTGACCTCGTCTCCCGTGCTTGTGGCTAAGTTGCAAGTAGATTCAAGTAGAGGGTTGAGGAACACCAAGTTTAAAGTTTAAAGTTCTACCAAAGACATAATTCAATTATAGGAAAGGAATTACTTTTGCGCATTTTGATGTTTACGTTTGGACAGGTCAGCCTGACAACCAAATATTGCTGAGCCAGAAACGATACATGGCGCTGTTTAGATGCCTCAATACAATTATACAGCGTGCACATCGAAAAACAAAGGGCACAATTGTTTCAGAAATAGTGTTTGTTCACAAGGTGGTCCAACTGGCTCTTATTCACTGCAATGTATTTCACTGAACTTCAGGTGCAAGTTTGCCATCTGTGAGCATCAATGGCGCATGTGTGGCCTTCAGTTTGTCTGTCCTTTGAGCCAGGTCGTAACACTAGAATGAGATAATTGCAATTGCCTTATTAGACTATATCACAATCTTTTGACAAGGAAAGTCTGTCTAATCAGTTTCTCCAACCCTAATACACTTTAAAAAGGAAAGAAAAAAATATTTAATTGCAAACTGAAATAGCAAGGACAAACATAATTTACATTTTAGGTCTTTGTCAGACAATTACAAGTTTCTTCTTCTGTATCAGCTATTACCTCGATAATGCTGTCATCATTCTAAAGATAAAACAGCACTCTGATACAGCCCCGTGACTGAGTTAAAAGGTTCCAGCTTATCTTTTATTTACATAATGGGAGCCAACATGTAGATTTATTCATCACAAATGAGTCTACTGTGTTTGTCTGTACATGAGGGCTTCAGTGACATTGTTGAGACCATGTTGTAGAGCCTATTACTAAACGTGCGCTGCATGTTTAACAGGGTTCTGTTGCATGTTTTTGCATACATAATACCTGAGATCTGCTAAGGACTCACATAACATTGCCAGTTCACACTTTAGTTTGCACAAAGCCACGGTCACACAAATTTAAACAACACCTGCACACAGCACCCAAATTAAGTGATGTGTAAGTACCTCTTGAGCTTGGCACTTGCTCTTTTCAATACCCAGATGTTCCAGGCCTCATTTCTCTGTGTACATGAGTAGGTGGCCATAGCTGAATGGGTAGAGAGGCTGCCTGGGAAACAGAAGGTCCCGCCGTTCACTCCCCGGCCCTGTCTGGGTCAAAGTGTCCTTGAGCAACATTACTCCTAATTGTTCCCCGGACGCTGAATTAATGGCACTTGCCCACTGCTCCTAATAGTTAGGATGGGTTAAATGCAGAGGACACATTTCAGTGCAAATGCACTGTGACAAAAATTCCCCAAAGGAGTGATGACTATATTATAATTAATTGTATTATGGTCGAATGCAAAAGCTGTCTGTGGTAGTAATGGGTTTGTAATGTATTTAGCAACTTTCAACTTGACATAACTATTTTGAGCATGTCAATAAAGGCAGAAAAAATTCAAAACATTTCCCAAAAAAAGGAAAACAAAAGAAATTGTAGATCTACAAGATCACAACGCATTGCATCACGACCACATTGTGAGGTTGTAGATCAGATATTTTCGCTATTTGTCGAATGACATACTATATGTTGAACTAAATTGGTTCAGTGGCTTTGACTAGGAGGTTGGGGTTCGATTCCCAGTCGGGTCATGCCAAAGACTCTTAAAATGAGACCCAATGCCTCTCTGCTTGGCATTCAGTATCAAGGGTTGGATTGGGGTAAGTCCCTGCGACATACTAGCGTCATGTCCAGGGGGTGTACTTATGCATCAAGCTGCTAAGGAAACAGGAGATAGGCTCCTGCCTTATAGGGCCTCAGGGTTCGGCAAAGCTTTACTTACTTAATTGGTTAAGTTATATAAAGCAAGGGAATTAAATGGGTATTGAGGGAGTTGAGGTGAGATGGGATAGGAATGAGAAATAGAAATCAAAATGTCCATGAGAGTGCTGACATCATAGTCCAATGTGTATTAACTCACTCTGATTAGCTAACCCTACTGTACCTTTGCTTGTATCCTACTGAGACCCAGATATTGAAGTGAAAGCAAAAAGTGTGACAACTAGCCCCATACTGTTAGTTAAGTAGTCAAGCAATTAACAGTCAGGGAATTCAATAGTGGTATGTACCCACAGTATAGGGCATCGCAGTTGCGGCCACTTCTGGGTTCCACTGCAAAATACTCAATACATTTTTCCCATTGACATTTCCAAAAATATTTATATCAATTAATTTAAGCCTAGAATCAAGCCATCCAGGGTCCTGGTGAATCATGACCATTAAACATTTTTTTCTGTGATTCTTTTTATTTTATATCTAATTATATGATATACTATATTTAATAAATACCCTTTGTTTTGTCGTTTTCAAACATTTTTTTTCACAGAATCAAACGTTTTATGGTCATGATTCACCAGGACCCTGCAGAGCTTGATTCTAGGCTTAAATTAATTGATATAAATATTTTTGGAAATGTCAATGGGAAAAATGCATTGAGTATTTTGCAGTGGAACCAGGAAGTGGGTGGGAACTGCGATGCCCTATAGTGTTAAGAAGACTGCAAGCATTCAAATAATACATTCAAAGAAGAATACTGTAGATTTTGAGATATTAGACATGCAATTGTACATTTGGCCTAAGGGTGGTGTTAGAGGAAAGGCCATGGGGTCACCAAGATCAGTAGTGTTTATCATCAGTGGAGCATGAAGGTGCACAGCATGATAATGCAGACTTAAGCGACGGACCGTCCAACCGACCTTGCCATCCCTACAGCCCCACCGCTAGTGGGGCAAAAAAATATGAAACATTATGTCACATAACGTATGAAACATTATGTCACATATTCTGCTAACAGCACCACTGCCTTAAACATGTAATGTTGTTGTTAGTAGAAATAAACACAAAAGCACCTGGGAGGAAGTGGACTAAGAAAGGGGAGGAGCCAAACCAAGTTCCTGTTCTACACAAAAAAGGAGGCAAAAACAAAGGAAAAGAAAAATATGTTTTCCTATTTTTTTACCGAATGGGTCCCAGATTGCATAACGTAACGTAAAGCACTTAATTCATTGTACGTACACATATTTTAAGATTCAAGATGGCACCTGTGACTGAAAAGACAATACATCTTCCTGTTGCTTGTTGCTTAATGCAGTGTAACATTGAATACCTTGCTACATATCCACTGAACACGAGCTGCATGTTTATTGGGTACCTGATGCAAAAGTGTAATGGCTACAATAGACAACTTAGTATACAGCTAAAAGTTTACAAGAGTTTTTCCTACAGACATTTTTCTCAGTAATGTGCAAATATTAGGATACAGAACATTTCCCTTTAAAAATAAAATCTACATTGGGGTGCTTTAGTCCAAAAGAAAAAAAAATTGCTTCTAGGGCTGTTCTTCCTGTTATTTATGCATTGTTTTTGTGTATTATGGAGCACCCCACCTTTTTGAAGTTTTTTACGTACTTGTACATCTTTGTGACAATAAATATCTTGAATCTCTTGAATCAGCCACTTAATGACAACATCCCTGGTTCAATACCAGCTGAGTTGGAGACCTGTGTCATGTTGTTTCCTAGCTCTCTTCATTATCCGGTCTTAAAGCAAAGAAATAACCTTTCATGTAGCCTTTGGTTGTAACCTAGGGCAAGTGTTCCCTAACCTTTCCATACCAAGGACCCCCAAATAGCCATGACCCCTGGCCGCAACCCCGCTGAGGTGAAATGGCTTAAAAAACTAAAAGGAAAACAGAGAAAATAGCCTATCTACAAGTTTTGTGAGATTGATATTGAGATTTAAAATTATTTAACATTTTTGGAAATGACATACTGTACCCAAAATGGGGACACCAGATTGAAATAGATTAAACTACCATATTATGAAATGAATTTCAATTGAAATTGAATTTCTTAAATATTTTTAATGACTTTTGTTCTCTCCCTGCACTCACTCACCACCTTCCCCCGTTGCTGTGGCCCACACTTTGAAACCTGTCACCTAGGGGTTACAGATGGCACCCAACCTTTCACAAATGTTAAGGTTGATCAGTGCAGTCTCTCCTAGTGAATCTTTACACATCTTCTGCAATCTCCTTCCTTACACATTTCTCCCAAGTTTTCTATTACTGTGATGCCACTGGTGTATGACAAATGCTACCATGATGAAAGAAGATTCCACCACAAAGCACAAATAAATAGACCACTAAACCAGCTGCTTTGTGGAGGAACATTACATGCAGGATACAGGCATCCCTATTCTGCTCTAATTCTATAGACATAAAACAAAATACATATGCTGTTCATACATTCACATCCTCCACAGAAAAAAAGCCATTTCCTTGTTGGTAGGGGTGAAACAATCAATCAATAATTAATTGATCAATGGAAAATGCATCGAATACAATTTTAGTACTCCTATAATGAAATAAAGTCAGTGATTTCTCAAGTAAAATGTTCTATGTGCTATTTACATATTTGTCCCATGTTATACATGGAAATGTCTTTTGACTGCTGGGTATAATAACTATTAACCCTATGTACTTAATTGACCATGGTCCCCCCAGGGGTCTATATTTGATCCATTGCTTTGTCCCTCTATATGAAATCAAGTTCACAATGTGTCACATTGCAATGTGTGGTGAACTTACAGATTGGCTGTTTTTGGTGAATGCCCCATAATAGGGATGCTGTTTGGGTTCAGATAACTAGTGACTCCTGCAATATCTGCAATAAGACACCTCCAGACAGTCACTAATTATTACTAAAAAATATATTCAGAAATGTCAGTAAATACTGTATATTGGCAACAATTCAGAATACATTTCTCCCAAATCTTGAAGGCTATTTCACAAATTTGTAAACGTCTCTGAGTTCTATCCTTTGAAAATAATTTCTAGAAATGTGTAGATAGAATGTCAAAACAAATGCTAGTTTTGTTTGGCACACAGGTGTTTATATAATCTGCAATTATCACATTGTCTTAGCAAACCTTTTCAATAACCCCTTGCGACCCCAATGTACTGTATAACTGTTACTTTTTAAGCCAGTATTCATCATGAGGATCTACTTGCGTATGTACAGAATGGTCTGGTTTTAGCAGGCTCCTTCTTCAAACTCTGAGTCATATGTTCACACACCTGCAAACTTCCCAGTACTACCGTACCATTGTCTTCCATCAGCCACAAAGTCCTCTCAAGATATGTTATCAGTGCCCTTCTCAAGGGTATCTCAACAATAGCTGTTTGGGCGAGAGTGTTATTTCCGTTCTCTGTCCAAATATTCACAGACAGTCCAAGGATTCAAATGAGAAAGTACTGTAACAATTAAGGAAGGTACTGTAACAAGGCCACACCTAGCACCTGACCAATGCCAGATATTGGGGCCTTGATGGTGATCCTGATTTCGGAGAGTTCTAGACCACTGATGCAGTGTTTTGACAGATATTTTATACCAAAAACGTCAGTCAAAAAAATCTGTTTGAACAACTCTTTGAGAACATTTATCTTAAAAGCAAACAAATATATAGAAAATAAACATAACTTTTGAAGGATACAATTTTTAAATTAAGTATATTAAACTTCAATATATGAAAATAACATTTAATGTTGTCAATGAACAAGCAAACAAACAAAAAATACACAAACTAAACATTTTATTTAACCACTTAAACCCTTTCCAAAATGTCTCAAAAAGAGTAGAGTGAGCTTCAGTGTGAGCTTGTAATAGCACTAAAAGTGAGCTTGTAGATCTGCTGAAACATTTCACTTGTAATGAAATGCCCAAAATAAGGACACCAGGATGAAAGTGGCAACAAATCGGGACACATCCGCTGCATGGTTGCCGATACCAATGTCCTCAAAAAGGTCAAATAATGACTGATACAGTATATCGGCCAAACTGGGCACAACTACCACCATCTGAAAAGGTTTTGAGCAACACAACCTTAACTGAACTCAAGTCATGCAGCAGCTGGCTTCCCGAGGACTTTGACCCCACCTTGGCCAATGAATATGCACATGAAAGCTGTACATACATGTTGTTACTCGACAGTATATGAAAAGTAACACATTTATTCCCGTGCATGAAATGGCCAATGTTCGAAAACTCCCTCGACCTGCTAAAACATGACCATCACACAGCGTCTCCTGGGGCTCCGAGAGACAGACGCAGGATCTTGCGTGATCCGTTTGAGGAGAGATCCTGCGGCGGCGAAGCCTTCCTTCCCGCAAAGCACCACGCCTTCAGCAGGCTTTTACTCTGGACCCTGGCACTTTGGCCAGGATCTGGGACACTCGCGGAGGCCGAGGACACGGAAAGGGCCCTGCAGCAGCTCCACGAGGGAGGATCCTGGCCATTGGGTGGTGGGGGCGTGGCTCTCAGTATGGGCATGGAGCCTCCACTTGATGAGTAGGAACAGACAGCTGGCTGTAGGTTCTGAGGTGGCCCGCTGCGTCTCAAGCAGCGACCACGGAGAACATTCAGGAAGGCCTTCTTGAATTCCTGGCTGAAGCACGGGTAGATGATGGGGTTGATGCAGCTGTTTAAGTAGCCCAGCCAGAATGTTATCTTGAAAATAGTGTCAGAGGGCCTATAGGATGGGAAGATGGACCCTAAGGGGGAACAGACAACCAGACAGACACATGGACAAATCAATACATTATAATGACACACACACACACACACACACACACACACACACACACACACACACACACACACACACACACACCCCTAGGGCAAAGATGCAGTCAAATTATTGTCTCAGAGCCTGTGGATGGGCTTCATAATTGACCACAGTCTTATTTGTGGAAAAAAGTAACACCGTCAGTATGTGGACATAGCCCAGCAATTCACATATTAACTACAACTCTTTGAACAAGGTCCGTTAAGTCCCACACTGCGCTCCCCCCCATTGTGTAGGTTATCAAATAAATGCTTTTCTAGTCATGATTAGAACACACTACGTCCGACTGGGGAAACTCCCCCAAAAGGCTGCTTCCAGCAGAATAGCAGTGATTTGAACCCTAGCGGCTTCATTCTGGGCATGTCATAATAGGCAAACATTTGACGAAAATAGCCGATCTATATACGTAAGCTATTGCATTGCAACGCATTGTGAGCTTGTAGATGGTCTATTTTCGGTGAAGAGATTTGGCGTAGAGGGAAAAATGACAGGGGCAAAGATAGAGCCCTGGAGGACCCCGGTCAACAAAGTATATAGGGTTTAAGTGGTTAATGAGAAGGGTCAGATTAGTGTGAAGAGCTACTTGTGGTGTTGGACAGAAACCAACTGCATTGAAAATCAAGCTATCGGCAAGTATTTTAATACAAAACTGACAATCCATCACAACTTCTCTAAGAAAAATTGCTCCATCCAATAGAACTTTTCAGTAGCCATTCAAACCCCCAGTCTAAAAGAATGCAAGACTATCATCACTGCAATGGTTGAGTGGGCGCTGTGCCATGAGGCATGAAGGTCTGTCTCTATATAAATGCATAACTTTAGTCTGATGGTTGACTGCCTTAGGGAGCTAAAGGGTGACTGAAAGTGCCTCCCAGTATTACAGCCCATGAGGAAATCTTGTTTGTTATCTATAATGGTCTCCATAATAAAGAGCGGTAGTTTGGTTCATTCCATTTCAGAGAAGAAGTCCATTCTGTTCCAGTGCTCTGTTCTATTCGCTCTAGTAATTTAATTTCTTGATGTTTGCTATAAGAAACACAAATGGGATGTTTGTTCAGGGTCTGACCGGAGAAAGGTTTCAGATGAGCTCGGGTAAATATGATGCACGAACAGAGCATAATGTCATATACAGTACAGCATGTAAATTGCTTCGATAGCCGGATGGCTTTTGTATTGTAACATTATGTTGCAGTGCAAAGCTGTCAGAAACACAAATGGGATGTTTGGTCAGGGTCTGACTGGAGAAAGGTTTCAAATGAGCTCGTGTAAATATGATGTACGAACAGAGCATAATGTAATTTACTGTACACAACATTATGCTATTTACATTACATTTTTTTACATTAAATTATTTATGTATGTATATATATTATGTATTTATTATAGCAGGATGGCTTTTGTAACATTATGTTACAGTGCAAAGCTGCCAGAATGCTGGGACAATGCTGAGATGTATATATGCATATGGCTGGGGTGTATCAGCTGATAGTCCCCATGGAATGAGTTTGACCCCCATCTTGTATTGATATTTTCCCCCTCCTCCTTGATCAAGGATATTACACTGTGTAATCATTATGCTTTTTGCCATTAATCTAATTATCTGTGACCTGGGAGGGAACTACTGATAGAATCACAGCAAGGTTATTATTGCCGCCAATTGCAATCCCTCCCGTTAGTCTCAGCATGCCTAATATTTCAGAACCAATTAAGAGTTCAGATTTTGTGATGGTTGTTTCTGCCCTTCCTCACACAGCCTTCTCTATACAATGTAATTATCATTATTGAAGTAGTGTTATTATTGAAGACAACACATTTAATGTAATTAAATATTTAGTAGAGATTTTCCTTCCTCTTTGCCTCAAATGTCGTTGCACTTTGTGGCCCAAACATAAGACCACTACTGTATGCAGAAAACAGACCCACAGATCTGTACAATAACATTTACAAGTCCAATATTCCTATCCAGTGCAGCTTACAACACATGCGTCAAAATATTGTACTAAAACTAATCCATTATTTTCCTGGAGATGAGCATTTGACAGTTGAGAGGAGCTGAAGGCTCAGGTTTTGAGAGAAATGCCTTCAGTGTGGAAAAAAGCCACGCATTGTTAGCTGTCAATGAGAGTGGAATCTACTCTCTCTTTCCTCATCAAATTTCAACGCTTACTGAGATTATGGTTACGGTCTCTATGTTCTTTTTATGATTCTCACATAGTTTGGAGCATGCTCTAAAATAAGGACAGTGTAGGATAGGATAGGATACGTACCAATGGGTAGAACCAGGAAGAAAGGAAGCCAACAGAGAACAAAGCACCCGACAACAATGCCAAGTGTCTTGGCTGCTTTTTTCTCTCTGGAGAACTTCAACAGCCTCATCAGGCCAAAGGTTGTGCACTTCCGCTTCCTCCGCTTTGTGACTCTCTCTCCACCCTCCTCCTCCAGCCTGTCTGACACTGGGGCATTTCCTCTGTGTATCCTCAGCATCACCCCTTCTGTCTCCACGCTTTCCTTCTTTCTGCCCTCCCTAAGGCCCCGTGTCCTCCTCCTTGCCACAACATACACGCGGCAGTACATGGCCAGGATGATGGCGAGAGGAACATAGAAAGACCCTAACGCAGAGAACAGGGCGTAGCCTGGCTCCTCTGTGATACGGCACACAGTCTCATCTTCCGGGTCTGGCTCCTTCCAGCCAAACAGAGGGCCTACCGATATGGCTGCCGAAAGCCCCCAGAGAGCAACCACTGCAGCTAGACCACGTTTCTCCGTGGCCAAGGCCGGGTAGCGCAGAGGGTAGCTAACAGCCAGGTAGCGGTCGATGGAGATGACGCAAAGGCTAAGGATGGAGGCAGTGCAGCAGAGCACATCCAGGGCAGCCCAGGCATTGCAGAATGTCCGGCCAAACACCCATCTGCCCAGGGCCTCCGATGTGGCAGAGAAGGGCAAAACAGCAGAGCTGAGGAGAAGGTCTGCCGCGGCCAGGTTGGCAATGAAGTAATGTGTCACGGAGCGCAGGTGGCGGTGGCACACCACGGACAAGATGACCAGGATGTTGCCAAGAACTCCAAAGATGACAAAGATCCCCAGCACCAGCCCTAAAGTCACTGCTTTGGTTACGTCCACCTCTGGGTAGGAGGAGCTACAGTTGGGACAGATCTCTGATAGAGCAGAAGCACTCGTATTCTCACCAGATGTAACCATTTTGATGCTTTGGAGTTGCTTTTTCCCCCCCCTTCTAAATATCGTTAGGAGTAATTGATGATATGCCCCATCTGTTCCTGAATTCCCATACACAGTCAACCATCTGCCTCTATCCTCTCCTGGTAATTGAAAAGGTTAACGCATATCCTCTTGCTTGAGTTGAGTTGTCATACCAGTAAAATCTTGCCAGCAGTTATTGTCAATGCTCCACAGGTCACATCATGTTGGCAGTAATACTGTTACATTAGTATGTCAATGACGGGAAGTATTCATGACTAATACTGCCATAATTTTCCATTCATAGTCCAGAATAGTTGGCCTGAGGAGCCTGGGGATCATTAGCAAGTGAATTTCAAACTTTTTAATTGACAATCACATGTAGAAGTTGGATGTCATGGTTAGGCTTCGGGAAAGGCTCTTACTTGGAAGAAGTCTGTGAAAATAAGAGACAGATAAGAGACATTAGAAATTATATTTCTGAGCATATTACTGCACATTGTGATGGGCAACTTTTGAAAATGTTTTATACTTTCATATTACATTTTTTTAAACTTTAATTTTACACTGGAAGTCAAGGGACTTGGGGCTTGGGCTGAAACTCTGCCCAAATATGGAGATAACAGAAGTTGTCATTGTATTGCTTCAGCTGAAGTTCTACTTGCCATTCATAAAATATGCTGTTTTGTCTCACAGCTCAATAGGTACAGTGAAACTTACTGACATCATAGTACTTATTTCACCTGCGCGATGCCAGTCAACAACGGGAACCCAGCCATCTATACTATGAAGTTCAAGTTGTCTGAGCGTTTGTCTGTTTGTCTGTGCGCCCAGATTAGCTATGCCCAATTATGGACACACACCCATATATTGAGATCCCTGGCATCAGCCTAAATCAGTGTTGTGAAGCCACTGAAAGTATGGACATGCCAGTGCAAATTGGCATTGTTAGGCAATGGTTTCTGTTGTGAGTGATATCACAGCTTGAAGGAGGCCAGAGCCCAATCAGCACCACGGGAGAAGGAGAGGCAGGGAGGAAGATAGAAGAGGGGCAGAGAGGGGGAGTGGAGGTGAGAGAGGTAGAATGGGCAGGGAGGATCAGAGCGAGACAGAGAGGGGAGGGTGATTGTGTGTGTGTGTGTGTGTGTGTGTGTGGGGGGGGGCTTTACCCACCTTGAAAAAGCGCACAGGAATATTGCCGAACAAAACACATAATATTGCATTGGAGGAGGCTATAGGCTCATCAGGATCATCAAAAATGCTTGTGTTTCTAGCGCACACTTCAAATGTGGTACGGTTTAAATATCAAGTATTATCTGTTGTAGGTATGGATATGTGTCTAAAACTTTGTCATGCCATTCATCAGTCCATAGAAAACCGGTACAAAACTTGTCGTCCCCACCTTTGAAATCAAAGCTATGTCCTTGCGACATATTAAACAATATTAAGGGCCTAGGGGAGAGAGAGGTCAACCAGGTGCTCGATGGAGATACAAGTTTAGTTAAAAACATAGATTGGTGCTTCTAGGATCAACAGGAACCAAAACTTGAAAAAAAGGAAAAGATGCGAGCACTCACAAAATAGCAGAGGAGACATGATTAAAGTACCTTGATTTTACGCCCTCTCCTTTTTTGAGTGCTTGGATCTTTTCCTCTTTTTCAATATTAAGGGCCTACTGCATGTCACAGCTGAGTATTACGGTTGGTTATTAAAAGGCATTTCAATAGACAGGGTGTGTGGGCTACCTGTGTGAAATCATGAGATTGATGGGCAGGATAACTCATAATGACTGCTGACATTCACCTGATGCAGATTCAGAGTCCTATTACATTGCATGAATGCAATGAGGCACAGAGGTGCTTAGTCCCAAGTGGGACATAAGGTTTATCACCTGTCGTGAATTATGTAATACGCTGTGCAATGACATTATTGTTGGAGCCAGTGGGCTGTTATAGCGCCACCATGAGGCCGATTTGAAAGATATTCAGGGATTGAGTTTGTTGGTCTACTGGCAGCGTGCACAAGAAACATGACACTGATCAGTGTAGTAGGAGATTAGTATTAGATTAGCAGCGGGAGACGGACACACAGACAAACAACCAAGCAGCCCTGCCTTCAGCCTGCCAGAGATTACAAAACAAATGCATGAGACAACATACCAGAATTGTGATTAAAGGGAAAATGCATTGTCTACAGTTTAGCAGTTTCTTCTTGGAGCCGAGAGCCTCTGTGTCTTCAAGTGTTTCTCACTTCATTTGTCATTTCAGCAATCCTATAGAGGAAAACAGAGGTTCTGCTTGAGTGGACTGAATGATTCTCCCCGTCTCTTTTTCATCAAAACAGCATAACATCCTTTCTGATTTTTTACCTCTTTGTGCACGCACAGAGGCAGCAACCTCGATGAACCAGACAATCATTTATGTATTTATCTAATAATAATAATTTATTTATGTAGCGTGTCAGTTAATAACAAAATATTATTTAAAATCCTGTGGAAGGAGGCTTGGAATAAAATAGCTTAATAACAAAGTAGGACATTATGCGGATCTTGGGATCCACACACAGTAGAAACGACGTAGATCCAATTTGAATCTGGAACTTGGCTCCAAAGTGGATCTCGGATTTCACGCGAGCCTGTAACATCAGTCATCTATGATGTCAGTCATCTTCGTATAGAGGACTAACATCTATGAGGCAGATACATCATAGATTCTATGATGTATCTGACGTATGACTCCACATTTGGGCAAGGATTCAGCATGATCACTGGCCCATTGACTTCCATTATAAAACATTTAATATTTCAAAAAGTATAAAACATGTGAAGAAAACGTTGTGGAGGTACTTCTGTGGCCACTGGTGCTGATTGGTCCAGGGGTTTGCGAGATTATATTAAACGGATAGACACACAGACCCAGACCCCCCCCCCCCCCACACACACACACACACACACACACACACACACACACACACACACACACACACACACACACACACACACACAGCAGACCCTGAGCCACGCCGTAAACAGAAATGAAATACATTAACAAAATTAAACTAACAAAGAGACAACAGATTCAAGGGCAAAAGCACATAACATCCATATACAAAAAGCCTTTGGGGAAAGTGAATATGAGAGTCATCAGCGCTGTCACGAAGTTACGAGAAAACCAACAAACCATAGAGTCTTGACAGAATATAAATAGAGATAAAAAAGGAGCTAATTTTCACTTGGGACATAAATACAGCTGGGGGGCTAATCCTATTGCTGCGTACCTTGAAGGTCTTCTGTTTTGCAGCCGGGGGCTGTAATTCAACAGCGAGACGGCAGGCCAAGAATTGAACCTGCCTGAGGACAGTATATTACAGTTGTGAAGGTTGGCCCACTGATAGTCTCACTCAGAACCACTTTCAGAGGACGTGTTGGAGATCTGAGATGTCAAAAAAGAAAGATAAATACTGGTGAGGCAGAGCATGAAAAGGGGGCAGCGATAACGCCATCCAGGAGCAGTCATCAGTCTGTCACATGTTCATACAGGATCAAAGACAGGTGGTGCGCATAGCATGTGGAACAACATCCAGTGATAAAATGTAACATTCGGTGATAAATAAACACTTGTCTGGAGAGTTCCTTGGGGGGGATTCTAAACCTGGCATCCCTACTTTGGGCATGTCATTACAGGCAAACCTTTTCAGGAATCTACAAGCTCAATACGTTGTGAGTTTATTAGATTGGTTATTTTTGAAATTTCCTTGAATAGCCACCTAAACCCTGTGTACTTCATTGTACATCAAATAGCAAAAATAGTAGATGTACAAACTCACAACGCGTTGCATCGTGACAAGTTGTGAATTGTCGCCTACTACAGTATGACTTGTACAGAATAGGGACGTTAGAGTTCATGTGGTTAACTTAAGTGGTTATATTAGACCACATGTAACCAGCCTCTGAGTCATACTGGACTCAGATCTAAATGTTACACCTCATCATCACTAAAGTAACCAAAATTGCATTTTTCCATCTCAGAAATATAGCAACCAGTCACAACCAGATGCAGAAAACTCACAGGACTAAACAAGCCATAGACAGACTTCAACTCATATAAAAAAAGAGAACACATCACACCAGTACTGTACACCCTCCATTGGCTCCCGGTCTCTCATATAATGGATTTCAAGGTCCTACTCATAGCTTACAAAGCACTGAACAGGCCCTGCATACATCACAGACGTTCTACCGGCATACACTCCAGAAAACAGAGATCCTCCATAGCAGATCTACTCGACACAACTCAGCCCCACAAAAGAAAATAGGAAAGGCAGCCTTTTCTTGCTATGCACCAAAACTGTGGAACATACTTCCTGGGGAAGTTGGAGAGCACTTTTTAGGTTAATCCTCTCTTAGTGCCTTATATGGTTCCTCAGCACTTTATTAATAATATGTCTGCTATTGAATGTTATTTCCAGGATTTCTTATTCTTTTAACCCTATACCTTATTGTCTTTATTTGACTATTGTTATTTATTTATTTTACTATTGTGTGTTGATTATTCTAATCCTATGCCCGTCCTCTTATGCCCATGATTCTATGCATATTCTTTCTGTGTTTTTGCCTGCTGTTTGCTATGTTAATTTCTATATCTGACTTACCTCTCTTAATTGTGAAGTCTTTTGAGTATGTCCTGTCTGTGAAGCACTTAAGTTTGAACTGCAACCATGTATGAAAGGTGCTATACAAATAAAGTGTATTATTATTATTATTAGTGAATTTAGAGATATTTTCTTTTGTCTCAAGAGAATGCCTAAATATATTTTTGGTGAACATGAGGGCCGTCAGTGTGTCAAATTCCATAAAGAAACACATTAACTTTGTATTTACAATGTTTCTTTCATCTGCCTGCCTAATGTCACATTAGAGGACTCAAGGTTAGCATGAAAGGGGGACAGCTCAACATAACATACATTTCCATAATATTGATTAACCTAAGGCAAGAGTCAGTGAAAGTCATTCACCAAGCAAGTCAATATAGCAGGCTAACTTGATGCACAACATTATAGAGGAAGAGACCATTTAATAAAGACTGTATATCTAGCTATCTTACTAAACAAACAAACTGGTGCTAAACAGCACTAAAGGTGATTGTTTGGCACATAATAATAGGGGAACCTCTTTTGGTGCTATATAGCACCTGTACTTTGCTGTACTGGGTGCTATATACTGTAGCATATTTGTAAAAGGGTGTAGAACCATTAGAGGTGCCTAAACTAAGCAGAATTAAGAACCAAACATCTAACTCTAAAGAACCATACAAGGACTTAATAGGTTATTTGTATGGTAGCAGTGGTACTGTATAGCACCCCAACCACCCTAAAGAACCGACAATAAGAAGCCAGTGCTTCTTATTGTTTTTCTTGCCTTTGTATTGCTGTACACGACAGTACTTTCCTTACTCTGTTCCTGTAACTCTTTAACTCTTAACTGCTGTGCTTCCTCTCTGGACGACAAATTCCCCCCACGGGATCAATAAAGGTATCTACAGTATCTAACCAGGGAAGAACCACCATGTATATAGACTACTGATGCAGCCTGGATCTGTTACTAAAAACTATATTCTGTGATGTTTTAAATATTTGTAATAGTCTGAAACTGTTCAACTGACACATAGGAGATTTTATTAGGAGACGTTATTGTCAGACATAACAACCTCGATTTTACAAGTGACTGCCATAAATTCTCAAGAATGATATATATCCTATCTCTACAGAGAGAAAACCAGTGTAATGTCACAGTATCACATCTAAGGTTAGTAGGGTCAGTCGCTTCTCACTTACCTTTGGCGACAGTGCATGCACTATTAATGTGTACAATTAAGCATGAGAAATTCTCATTGAGAATTAAATATTTAAATGCTGAAATGCAGCTGTGCTTCCTCTTACAGGTACTACAATACTCTACCAGGTTGTTTTTTCTCGTCTTGGCTCAACTGCTCATGAAAACTCCAATGCTGACTAGGATTCCACTCTTTCTCTCACTAAGAGCTAATGAATGGTGTTTTTTTTTGTTTTTGTTCTCCTCAGTAGCAATCTTCAGTAATCTTATGCAATAAGTTATGCAAAGTACAGCTAACCCATCTCTCAGGTATAGGTTTAAAAGAAGATGATCCACTTCTCGGGCAAACAGAAGATATTGACGCAGAACACCTTGTGTTATGTTAATTAAACCTACACAGGGGCAGGGTTAGTCATGAGGTGCGGGAGGGACAGACTATGTAGAACATTGAAAGCCTTGGTTGAAAGGCTGACGATTGAAAGGCTCTGTCTAAGGACCATATGCTCAATAGAATCCTCAGTGTTAATTTACCTGAGAGCACAGGCCCATTTGTCCATTTGGTTACTGGTCTATACACTCTCTTAGTCTGAGTTACAAATGGATACATTAACACTGGATTTTGCTGTGTGCATGTGACCCCAATAAAAAAAAAGAAAATCTTTGCATGTTAGCGGAGAAGTAGAACGGTATGAATTGAACAATTATGTACATTTGATCACATGGGAAATTTCTAATTTGTAAAACTAACACACCCTTCATGTGCAGAGGAGTCGATTCAATTGATCCAAACATGTATTATGGCATGCTAAATGATTTGAAGCTGCCTGTGAATATCATAGATTTATACGTCATTGTACGATGGTGTCGTATCCGTGGTGTATTGTGACCTTGTATATCTGCTATTTTCAGTGCATGACACCGCCGTACGTTGGCGCATAAATGAGGTATTACACTCTAATCTACAGACTAACCCCTATGGTGTGGCATTCAATATTTCAGTAGTGGCTCATGTGGCAATATGGCACACTTGCCGTAGGCCATCACACGGTATCTGCTCTCAGTGCCCTTGTCTTTACGTCAAAGTGGGCCAGCAAATGTTATCTGAAATTGTAATCATAATGATTTCTCTTTATGAAGGAGGACATCAGAGAGATGTCAATCTGTGGCTGGGCAAATGGCCCTTTCCAATCATGACAGCCATGCTGAAAGGCATTATCACCTGACAAGCATGCAAGGATAAAATTGATAATTCAATATTAACATGTCTTGCAGACATCGTTTAGTTTGGATGCCCAGAGTGGATCTCACTCTCCCCCGTGTCCTTGTACCATCTGTGTATAGATTTGTACCGCAAAACTCAATAATATGTCAACAGGCCTGTGGACCAAATTCGATTCTCGATATCTGTCCTTGATTTTGACTATGGCGGAAAAGGCTGTGAGGCGAGAGAAATAGAAAAGGAGAGGGAGAAAGAGACAGGAGTGTGTGTGTGTGTGTGTGTGTGTGTGTGTGTGTGTGTGTGTGTGTGTGTTTGTGTGGCGGGGGCTTCAAGCTCACTCTTGATGATGCACATTTTCACACATAAGCTAAACTGTCTCTCATCTTTGCCTATACTGTGGCCAGGGTTGGTAGTTTATGCGTGCAGCTATTTGACATAGGTACAGTACATCATCCATTATGTTTTGCCTGAATGACATGCCCCATATATTAGTAGCATATGCTGAGGCTAACAGTTTGCCTACCTTTTGCACTTGGCAAATAAAATGTTAATGATTCTGAGTGAACTTTATAGTAATTATTTTCTGAATGGCAATGTGTCTCTCCACCTGTCTATTTCTCTCTCTGTCTATCTCTGCCTGCTTTCTGTCTTTCTACTCTGGCAACTCCCACATCTCACCTCATTCCCACTAGAGACACATTTGGGCACCTCAATGTAAAATTGGCTATTTTGTTAAAATGGTATTAAGTAATGTAAAGTACACATGATGTGATCATTATTAGACTTAATTTTATCATTCAACTTCTTGTTTAAGCCCCAAAATGACTGGATATACAGGTTTTGTAGCAATTTGCAACAATTGTAGAAATATTAGACCTTAATTGTCAAATGTTTAAGCATGTTATAATCATGTATATCCTACTTTACTTTACTTAAAAACATTTTCCGAATATATATTTTTTTAACATAGATTGTAAAAAATTGCCAATTAACACCAAGGTGCCCACTCTTCCTTGGTGCCCACCTAGCCTGTTACACACCTGTATCCATTCTCTCATCAGCCCTGCAGTTGCCTGATAATATAACTCACCTGTTTCCATTTCACTAATCAGCTTGCAGCCTATACAACTGGACTCATTCCAGTGGTGTAACTAAGCACATTTACTCAAGTACTGTACTTAAGTAAAATGTTGAGGTATTTTTTTTTACTTTACTGGAGTTTTTCCAATTTTCAATACTTTTACTTCTACTAGGCAAATATTGTACTTTTACTCCACTACAATTATTTGAAAGCTTTAGTTACGTTACTTTGTAGATTTTGAATATTATTACAAAACAAAACATACATTAACCACTTCAGCTCTGTATACATTTCGTCCATTTGAAAATAGCCAATCTACAAGCTCACAGCTTGGCATGGTGACACATTGTGAGCTTGTAGATCTGCTATTTTAATACATTTTCTAAAATGTAAAACTTGTGAAATAGGACATTCTGCATAATGAGTTCTACCTACTTTTGGTACTTTAAGTACATTTTGATGCCAATACTTTTGTTGCCTACTTTTACTTGAGTACATTTTGAATTCCGGACTTTTACTTGTATCAGAGTATTTCAACATTGCAGTATTGATACTTTTAAGTAAGTAAAGAATAGAGTAGGCTTTTCCACCACTGATCCTATTTGATGTTACATGTAATATTCTGTCTGCCCTGCTGTTTGCCTGCTTCAGGTGATGTACAGTCTAAGCCTGCTCTTCGTTCATTAAAGTATTACTGGACTTGATCTGTTTGTCGTCTGGATCCTGGACCCTCACCTGACACATTGTGACACTGAACGTCTACCCTGTGAGAGGCTTAGCTAAAACCATGGTTATTATCTATTACCTCTTCTGCTGCAGTCCCTGCACCTCTGTTGCAGGTTTCATATATATATATATATATATATATATATATATATATATATATATATATATATATATATATATATATATATTATAGGCTATAATTATTTTTTAGATACTGATTACCTAGTTATTACATTGGATATTTTACCAATACAATGTGAGGACGTCTAAGAGAAGATTTCCCCACGTCGTTAATTGGAGAGGAACGAGTTAATAGAAAGACGAAAAAGGGATCGCCTATATCTTTAATATTACATTAAAATAACGGTAAACCTGTAGAATTGCAAACATCAAATGTTAAAGAAAGGATCGTAGATTGCATCTTGGAACAAAATCCCGAGATTTTACGCAATAAAGGAATCTGTTCAAGTTGATTAAACACATAATCGATTAATAGTGAAATCAACAGTTGCAAAAGTATTGCTCGGGAGCCAGTAAGTGGTCAGAAAGAAATGTCTTACCTTTCTACCGCAAACCCTCTTGCATTGTTTAACTATGTGGTCTGTACAGTCCTCCACACTCTCATACATTCACTGCAAATGTAGTCTGAACGATCGTGGAAGCTTCGTGGCATATGATCATTATATCCCTCTCTCTCTGAACCACTGAACACATTAACACGAACCTGTTCACTTGATCCTGTATCACCGTCCCTGCGCTGTCTGCTGGCAAGTAATTAGCCTGTATGTAGTAAGTGCGTGCGCGCACACACGTGCGCGTACACGTCCCCTCTCAAGCTGACACACACACACACACACACACACACACACACACACACACACACACACACACACACACACACACACACACACACACACACACACACACACACACACACACACACACACACACACACACCATGTAGGAATAATCTGCGGCAAGTAAAAGTCCTGACTTCTTAATTTACTTGAGTAAAAGTACGAAAGTATTGGTATAAAAATGTACTTAAAGTACCAAAAGTAGAAAGTACTCATTATGCAGAATGTCCCAGAATGTCCCAGTTCAGGCATTGTGAGCTTGAAGATTGGCTATTTTCAATTGGCTGAGTGTGTTTTGTAATTATAATCAAATTGTACAAAGTAACTAGTAACTCAAGTTTTCATATAGTAAAAGTACAATATTTGCCTTTGAGATGTAGTGGAGTAAAAGTATTGAACATTGGAAACAATCCAGTACCTCAAAATTGTACTTAAGTACAGTACTTGAGTAAAAAAAAACACACACACACACACACACACACACACACACACACACACACACACACACACACACACACACACACACACACACACACACACACACACACAGGCAAAACATGAAGACAAGTAGACACTGTTTTAATTTCTGCAAATGCATTTCAGTTTTGCATTAGGTTATTTGGTTAACGTTATAGCCTTGACTATAGAATGCTCATTGGTGGTTTGGTCATGGACACACACCTGGAATTATGTTTGGCCTTATGGCCAGAACACTCACTGTTCAATTTTCTTCTTATCTGGAAATACCAGTTTTTCTTAAAACATCGACATGACCATCTGCCTGCGGCCTGCCTGCAGCAGATACAACTCTGTTAGGTTGGTCTCACTCCAATTGCAAATCCCAGGGATTCTCCAGATATACAGACATCCTGTATTCCTGTTCTTATCTCTCTCTCTCTCTCTCTCTCTCTCTCTCTCTCTCTCTCTCTCTCTCTCTCCAGAATTACAGAGCATCAACAAACCAGCCGGTTTCTTCCTTTCCTTGCACAGCAACTTGTCATTCAATATGTATTGTTTCTATATTTGTTATAACAGTGTGCTAATAAACTAAAACTAGTAGTCAAAATCGTCAGTGTTAGTTTAACTGAGAGTGTAAAAATGTGTACAACAAACTGGATGTTTATGCAGTGTCCCTAGTGCAATTTTGGGGACACCTGCCACCCACTGGTTGCCTGTTGCCTCAAAGCAAGAATACAATTCAAATTTAAGCAATGCCTCAATGCCCAACAACAGGGGGTTTGGAATGTTTCATAACAGCTGTGACTGTGGTGAGAGAGATTCACCAGAGACAGGCTCTGCATTCATGTTAGCAGGTGAATGTTCACTGAAGTTTATTTTTCCTTTCTTTTTTCCCTTCTCATCCTTTTTTCTCCCAATTTAGTCGTTAAGCCAATTAACTCATGCTTGCCACTGCTGCTGTATACCCTATACTGATGGTTGCACCTGCCAGTGAGGAACCCCCATAGGGAAGATGTAAAGCCTTCCTCCCACTCAACATTCCCCGCTGACAGGCGCTGCCCCAGCCCAAAGGAGTTCAGTAACAAATATCACCCTCCCTGCCTGGCTTCCTTCCCCGAACATGGGCCAATTGTGTTCGTATAGATGCTCAGGCAAGTATGATGCACCGCGGTGGATTTGAACTCCTAGACTCCGTGGTGATGGGCAGGTACTTCAGCACCACCCGAGTGCTGAAGTTTTGAAGCTGAAGTTTTAAAATATTTCTATCAAGTATATGTAAAGGCATTCCCTCACTGTACATGTGTATTATTATTTGGCCTATTACCTCCCCCACTCTATATTATGTTATGTTTATTTTATTTGACATGGACATCACATCCACATTGGACGAACCCGATGCATTGTTAACATTTTCAACACCTGTCCACAGGAGGCTTTTCTAAATAGAATAACACTAGTCTAAAAATCAAGTACAAATAATAGTAATGATAATTAACATAATCAAAATCAGACCCAATACATTAACTTGTGAAACAAAAGTAGACATAATCATTCCAATAACCAGTCAAAAACTATTCGTGTGCACAGTTGATTTGATTTCAACCGTAATCTTTGTCCTCTGAGGGAGGTAATAGACTTTGGGCGAGTGGGACATTTTTATTCTGGTCTGCTGGAGCTTGAATAACAAATGAGAAATATATTCCGTGACGTACTCTAACGTATATTACATTAGAACTTTGCTTTTTTCTGAACTATCCAGTATCCAATGTTTTCTGGTGAGACGTTGTTGCAGCAACACACAACAGGAAGTCATTTTTGTTGGGTTGGGTTTGTCACATTAACAGATGCAGAAGAACATACCTGGTATGAACATCATACTTGGCAATCAAGTTGCACTTATTCTGATTATACACTCTTGTTAGCACACAAGATTGAACAAGCAAACCTCTAGTTATTAATCATTGTACTGCCATGCAGGCCATATATCCAACACTATAAAAATGTTCTGTAAAACAATGGTCTTCTTTACCCACCAGAAGTGTAAATAAATAATCTGAAAGTGCATCTCCGAAGATTTTGCAATATAGTTGATGCTTTTATTTGCTGTGAAATTTTGATCTTGTTCCAAATGGAAATTGCGTTGCTTTATCGGCACTTAATATTACATTCTGTGTGGATGTAGGCCAAAACATATATTTTCGGGTGAATTAATTGCACGAAAACAATGCCCCTGGTGTGTACGGACTTTTAAAGCTATCAGTGTTGAGGAATATCTCCTCTCTAAGGGATTGATGACTGTTTTGGGTACTATGATAGCTGCCAGACCTTAGAATATACAGTAGTTGTTTTGCAGAAGTTGAAGTGATATTCATCATCGAAGGACACCGCTATGCTCTGGAGTCAGCTGCCATCCCTCGTCTCAATGCAGTCCCTGGGCCTTCCCAAGTCTTTGTCTATATTGCAATTTGCATGGTTGATTTTTTCCCCTTCAGATTTGGCTCCATTGACATAATTTGTCATTGTCAAAATGTGGTCATAAAATATAATGGCTAAAAAGACAAAAATTAGGCCTGGATTAACACAGTATGGTGCCTCAGTGTGCCCACACCTAAAGTGCCCTCTCCCAATATAGTCTATATCTAGATAAAATATATGACATTTAATGTGATAAATACCATAGATTTACATTAGAGCTAAACACTAATAGGTCCAATATGGTGATTTTTAACTATTTCACAAATCCCAGTTTTGTACTTGATTCCAAATCTATTTCTGGCATGGTTTTAGAATGCATCTTGGTCATATAGTACTGGTTCTATAGAAAATGCATACAGGTGTGCACATAATTCTAATACAGATGTTTTTCCAGTCATGATGTACAAAAAAGATGAAACAAATAATTGACACCGATCGGGTCCAGCGGTGTGGGGCAAAACTCAGATGAATACACACACACACACAGACAAAGACCGGGCACACGCACACACAGACACAGGCGAAAACATAATCTCTAATTAATAATCTCACAATCTAATTAAAGTATACTTGAATTAATTAATGTATTATTTGAACAGTTCCAAAATAACAATTACTCTATCAAAGGCACACAATAATCTGTTTCAGACTATCACTCTGCACTCTTCTTACCTATTCATGGTGCATCAGCATTTTACTGCTCACACATTATGAGAATGTGACATATAAAGTGTAGAATCTATTTCCCCAGTAACTACACGCTGCAGTAAGTTTCAGAATAGCAAATTACTCCTATCCCTTTATGTTTGTCCTCAATCTGTCTTTGTTTAAACTCCTAGGAAAAGACAAATAGAAAAAACACATTTGGATGCAATATCAGCGGATCCTGCTGTATTGGCAACAATTTTGCCAATAAAATTGACTGACAATTGTTTTTTGAGTACCAATTGCCTTTATGTACATTTTTATTTCATGTGGTCTGTATAAAAAAATATCCTTTATGAACCTAATACTAGCAGTGCAACAGATTAGTTACACAATCGTTCACTTTGTGATGCAAGAATGACATTTGGCATGAATAATGCCTAGGACCTACTTTTTCAAAAAAGTTAGCCACCTAAAAATCCAAGATGGCGGCCACTTTTCAAGATGGCTGTCACATCAAATGTAAAACAAGGTTTTTTTTCGACAAAAAAATCACAGTTTCCTGTCAGAAATGACGTTTCAACCGTAGATGTAGAGTAGTCCAATGTCTGCACTGTGACTGTGATCTACATTACAATGTTGTAATCAATGTCAATTAGTTGACAATCTTTTTTTTATATAAGAGAGTGATGTCAAAGCATAACCAGGGCACACTGGTTATCATCATCATTGCTGTGAGACTCAGCATGAGATTCAGTATCAGCAGTAGTGAACTCACTGTAGTTGTAGTATAATTTAGTGTCCCAAATGCTATCTAATTAGCCCTGTATATACACCAACTCAGGGCCGGCCATGGCATAAGCAGTCTATGCGGTTGCTTAGGGCCACAACCACTATACGGGGGCCGGGGAGCCTGTCATAGTCACAAAAATTGGCAGGCTAATTGAGAAACCTGTGAACATTCCTACCTTTTTGAGAAATCTCTCATCTCTGGTGGTGGCAGATCAGCGTTAGTAATTTCCAATTAAGTCGGCTCTTACACCTTCCTGGCACTGACAGAGCGAACTAGCCCAAGCAGGGTTGAGGAGATGACTCATAGGGACTCTGTGAGGATGTGGTCAAGAAGAGGAGCAGCCATGTTTCATCTGATGTACTCTTCTTTGGTTTCTGCAGGAGCAGGAAGAAAGGCCAAACTCGCAGGCAATCAAAAAGTGGGATCCTATTTTTTAACTGAATGTTCACAAGATGCTCAATTAGCCTGAACCCTTACTGTGACTGTGATAGACTGTGACTCAAATGACAGGTGAAAATTATCAGCCTGGTCAATTTTTTCAAACTTACAGTGGTGGACAGTCACAGTAAGTAGGCCTACACTTGAGTATTGTACTTTAAATACATTTTTAGAGTATCAACAGCTGATACTACTGTTCTCTCACACAACTATCCTTCTCCGTTCTCTGCACTGGCTCCCCGTAGCGGCTCGCATTCAGTTTAAAACCCTGGTGCTAGCCTATAGGGCAGTGAAAGGAACAGCTCCTTCTTATCTCCGGGTTTTGGTCAATGCCCACACCCCTGCCCGACCACTCCGGTCTGCCACCTCGGGGCGACTGACTCCCTCGCCACTCAACGGTCCTTCTGGTCGATCGACACGGTCACGACTTTTTTCTGTTCTGGCCCCACAGTGGTGGAATGAACTTCCCACTGATGTCAGGACAGCAGAGTCACTGCACATCTTTCGCCGTAGGCTGAAAACCCACCTCTTCAGGAAACACTACCCTTCCTCTTTGCCTGGCCTACTTGTTGTTAACTAGTTGTAGGAACTATTGTTGTATTGTTGTATTGGATCTATTAGCTCGTGCTCATTTGATTTGGCTATTTTATCTCATGTGTTTATGAAAGTAGATAGCTGATATATTGCACTTTTACCTTAGCGCTAGGTATACTCTTGGTTGCTTGTTTTTACGGTAAATGCACTTACGACCTCTGGTGATTAGTAGTTTTGTTCCCTACCTATGTTGAATGCACTTATTGTAAGTCGCTTTGGATAAAAGCGTCTGCTAAATGACTGTAATGTAATGTAATGTACTGTATACATAAAGGTAATATATTTGTCAGAGAAGTAAAAAAGAAAAAAAAAACTCAAGTAAAGTAAAAATGTTCAAAAGATGCACTTAAGTAGCCAACCGTATTCAAGTAAATGTACATTGCTCCTGTCCACCACTGGGCTTTATGGTATATACAGCACATTTACGGACAATGAATCGAATAACCCCTTACTAATGATTTGTTTTTCCATATAGATGGATATTCAATTAAAATCTTCAAGAAAACAGCCAGGTTCAGTTGAGAGAGTAACGTCAAATGATGTTATCCAAGTCGCTGAGTGCATTGCCCACAACAACCCAATATTAAATCAATTAGTTTAATGTTATCAGCATATCCATTTTTTTCAAGGCACTGTATGCATTAAGCCTAATTTATTCTAAACATATGACACTGTCAAAAATAACCAATCTACAAGCTCACAGTACTGTACATTCAGGTATGGGATACAACTCGGTTCAAACAAGGTGCTCCACACCTAGCCCGATCGTTCATCCAGTGCCATTAAGTCCGGTGCGATCTGTACACCACTTTCACAATTAATGTGTTGTAAAAAAAATATCCTTTCACAAATATTTGTCGGCCCCCCTGTAGTAATTCTGAGAACCTCCTAGGGATCTCGGACCCCCTGTTGAAGACCCACCCTCTACAATCTGCTGTTAAGTCCTTTGCAAAGAAAGCACTGCTGCTTCCATTCGTACTTCTGGATCGACCTCATGCACTATTCATACTTTTACAATAGGAGCATGGAGGGGATTATAAAGGCTTTAATACGATCCCAGGTAATGTCTGAGCTCTTTGGCTCCGATGTTTAGTCCTTACCATTATTTTCTGCTAATGTTGATGCACAGCTGCAGTCTATAGTTAGAAAGGTAAACCGCAAAGGATTCTTACTGTAGATTAGGCATTGTGTATTCTGTGCTGTTACACAGCCCTGTACGGGACAGTCTTTTCAATCCTGCACCCACATGATTTGTGACCACTTAAGTCGGCAAACTGTCTACTTCCATCCCGCCAAAACGTTCAATGAGCTTGGCTCAGTTATATCGATGATGTAACATGACTGATGTCATGTTGACAGTCTTATGGAGAGACGGCGGGATGGTGCTTCTCATGTAACATACTCACACGCACAAAAATATTCACAATATGGGACGAATATTGGCCTACTGGCAAGACAATCAAGAAATCTAGGGATAATCAAGGGTGCTGATTGGTCCAGTGGTTTAATTGCGAGATTAGTCACAGACACACAGACACACACACAGCCAGACACATACAGACCCTCTTCTAGACAGCTCTCCCCTATAGGTGCCTTAAACACAAGACATTTCGATTCATGTATATTCAATGGTATTAAGTTATGCATACAAAATAACTATACAAAATATGTTGCCCAATTCAGGGTGCAGATTTTATACATTTTTTGCCGCAATAATGCAAGTAGTGTGGGCATTGTGACATTCACCAGCAGCAATTTTGTTTAGTGCCTTTGCCACTGACAGAGTTCTGGCAGTATCTGAAATTGTGGACCAAGATCCAGCAATGTGACTGGCTGCTATGACGCACATCTTATTGGCATTGTATCCAGTGGTGTAACGTGATTGTGATGGGCCCTGGTGCATATATTTTGATTAGCACCATGGATAGCAGCCGATGTGCCAAATTTATCCGGGCTGATCTAATAGACTGCCTTGGCCTCCGAGCCACATAGCCTGATTTCTTCAAATTTCCAAAGTTGCTTTACTCATCAGTATGTCGATAAACATCAGACAAATAACCCTCCAGAAAAACACAGTAGGCTTAGTATCAAAGATGACTGCATCTGATCACACATTCATCAGGGGTCATTCATCATCTCTGGAACAGTGGTCAAATATACCAAATATGTCACAGATTATAGTATGCACTTCAGATTTTCAAAACAATGCCTACAAGGTGTTTCAGACAAGCAGTCTTCATGGCATTCGCAGATTTCAGTCTTTGACAAACAGGGTTCGGGGGCATTTTCTTAACCACTATATACTTTGTTGTACGACAAATAGCTAAAGTAGCCGTGTCGTGATGCGAAGCCTTATGAGCTTGTAGATCAGCTATTTTCTGCGAAGAGATTTAGTGGAGAGCGGGAAGAAGGGGGGACCAAATATCCCTGGGAGACCCCGGTCAACTGAAGTGTATAGGATACAGTATAGGGTTTAAGTTGTTAAGTGTATCCTGCCTGCTTCTTAAACAAAAAGATGGAAATAAAATCTCAAAACACCAATATAAAGGTCAGGTAGCCTTCAGAAAGAGAGCCATTACTGCCCCATTGTACTCAAGGCGTCCTCTCACATTTCTCCTGGCTTCAGACATTACTAAGCTGATTACATTTTGAGAAGAAAAAACAACAACTCTCCCACCAACGCCAGGGGAATGCAAAACATCCACGACTTCGTCATCCGCTCAGGAGAGAGAAATACATTTGCTTTTTTATCAGCTTCAATTGGATAAATGCTAAATTATTCATAGGGAGGTAAAGGCTGGCCATGGCGAGATTACTGCGGCTAATTGTTCATCCAGCTTTCTGCTTAAATGCAGGGGCTTGCCTGGCTGAGCACCAGTAAACTGAATGCTTTCTGTAATGAGGAAAAAGAGACATGTCACTCAAAAACTATTTATAAAACTAATCAAACTTTTAATTTGCCAAACTGAGCAATAATGGCTGATTCTAGCTTATTAACATGAAGAGAGTGGGCATCAAGTGGCTTTTGCGTAGTTTATTTACGTCAAGGCTTCACAATATGTGATCTATTGTATGTTCTACACCGTGGAATGTATGAGGTTTCTCAATCTGCTCATTTCACTCAACAACATTTGTATTGACAATAACACAAAAAATAAACACTTAAAAATAGCAATTAACTTAATGCACAAGAAAAAAAACAAACATATAACGGTCGTTTCATGCCAGTGTATTTTTGTTATTGTTAATCTTAATTATTTGTTATTATCGAGAGCTGTTGTCACAGCCTGTGTTGTGGGCTCCCCTGATCCTTTCACATCCAGTATGCAAACCTGCTAACACTGGTCAAATATTTTGTCACAAACAACATGGGACACATGGCAATTAGCCTGTCAGATAGAAAGCAATACTATATTTCTTACCTCTACATAGTGCCTGGAGTCTGAAAAGGGGAAACAAAAAAACATTGCTGTACATATTTACAATATATAAGATGCGGCTTATACATAAACTACTATCCTAGAATTATATCCTATCTCTATATAATTCTCCACCGGTGTGTCTCGGTTAACGTCTCTATTTTGATGTGACGTTTTGAAATCAAAGAAATCAAATCAAAGTTTCCATAATCACATCAATTACATTCGAATGGCCGCTGACCCAGTTTCTGACCCTAAGGTCCAGGATTACAATACATGATGTCCAGCACAAGCCTACAGCTGGTTGTCATTGAGTTCGACGGCACTGGTGCCTCCTGCTTTGATATCTCCACCGGCCATCCTCGCCCGCCATCATACCCATGGGCTGGAGACGGTTCATGTCTCTCTACCATGCAGGTATCTACCCATGTAGTCTCCTTCAGAGTTAGTCTGAGTGACATTAGTCAGCATGATCGACTTCCATGGGTGCTGCTGGGGCTCAGGACCGCCCCAAAAAGACCTACAGTCCTCGTAGGGCTGGTTTATGGATAACCACTTTTGATTGATTGAATATACTTTATTATTTGTACAAGAATGCTAAAAGGACAACACAAAAATCCCTGAGGGCTTGTTTCCATTGTGGTCCTATGTATTCAAGGTGCCCAGTGATTTGGTCTCAGATACCACTGTTGTCTAGTCTGCTTACCTCCAGTTCTCCCCCCATCTGAACAACACAAGTGTTTTCGTGTCCAAGCCCACTTTCCAGCATGTCTGCTGCAAACCTAAGCTAATTTTACATATTTTTGTGTAAATCTTTATACCGGTGTACTTTTTTTAACCGCGGGGTCAAAATGCATAAATGGTACGCAAAATGCGTACATGCCTGCAGGTATGTTATGATTCCGGGCCCAAAAACAAAAATTATGTTAGTGTACTACATTAGTAGGCTATCCCACCCGTACTGTCACACAGGTGGCAGTAGCACTGAACTGTAATAGCTGGGCAATGAAATTGATTCTGCTGTTCCCTGCAGCGACTATAGACGAGTTCATTCAGTCTGAAGAGAGACTAGACTGATGGTGTATGAACTGACAAAACATGTGCACTCTTGCATCGATCAAATGCGTGACATGCTAGTATATTTTTACATACGCAAGCGAGTTTGGCCTTTCAATGAAATCATGTCAAGTCAAATTAACATTTTCTTGGCTGGCCATGGCTCTGCAGTAATGCCGGTGGTTTGTGACACCAGGGAACATTCATTACAGCGGACATTGAGAGGCAGCAAGATTAAATTAGGTTTGTAGTCCTATAGGTTAAATAAGGTTTGAAAAAAAAAAAAAAAATGTAACAGGAAACAGTGGATACAATTCATCACTGAATACATTTCCAAATGGAATTTGAAATGAGCACTTTTGTACCATTGCCTCATACAGCCTTTGGGGAAGAGAGGAAAAAGTGAGATGGATACATCAACGGCAGAGCTGGGGGGTGGACTTGAATGAAAATGAAATGGAAAGATAGCCTCGAGGATGTGGTTGTGAGCAGGACTATGCTTATACTATACTAGTGCTTGTGGAAGGTTGTATTGATTTTGTGGAAATATTGCGCTTGCTGTTTACTTTCTAAGCAAACAGCAGGTACCTGTTTGTAAGTATCCATGAAAATGTTAAATGAGCAAATACAGCTGTTGACACAGAGTAAATGGAGCTCATTGTAATGTCATGATCTGACTCATTTTTTGTCACAAGTTTACCTTTTAGGTGTAGTGATGATTATGGTGTTGACATAACCTACACTTTTATAGGCGCTAGCTTCATGCAGTGATCATTTACCTGGTTAACAATAAACTATAGTCATATTTCTTCTCCATACGTAACCCATTCTGGTTTGATTTTCTTGCCATTGATATTGATTGCTGCTGCTGTTTTTGCCTGACCAATAATGAGCTTCTGTTTTACACATTAAATAGATAGACAGAATACTTCATTGGCAAGCAATTAAAATACAACAATATCACCATTCAAAATTGCCAATGTGGATTAGACACAAAAAAAGCCAAAGCTTGTTTCCATTCACAATCAAAATCAACTTGACAGGCGTACAGGTGTGAAACAGTGGGTGAAATTAGTTTTTGTGCAAGCTCCATTGTTTTTGTTATTTCCATAAGAGAAAGGGAAGAAGAAGAAGAATGTTGGGGAAGGGGACGAGGGGGAGAGAGATCAATAAAAACACAACAAATGATCTACATATTTACATTGTGGTAAATAAGCCTTGAATAAAGTGTACAAGCTATAGATCCAATTTGCAAGTTCAATAAAATGCATATGAAACATTTATTGCATATGCCTGATGCATTTCTCGGCACATGTCGGTAGGAATGCAAAGCACTGGCACAGAGGTGAGCCAAGAGAAAATTAAGTCAATGAAACCTCAGAGAGGTGCTACGAGGTTTTTCTTAAAAACAAAAAAAAGACTGTACTGTGAGTTTCCCATCTTACTGTATATTAAAATTGCCTAGAGGGTGGGTGGTCACAAACGTAACATCCGGACCTGCGAGGCGCACCATTGCTCCGATCCGCACCAAACTTGGCACAAACACTGTTCAGGGGACAGGGGTCTACCATCAGAATGGTCATACCAGGGGCTACGTTAGGGGCCTCCGGGGGCCACAGGCCCACTGTTGATCCAATCCGCACCAAAGCGCACCAAGGGGTCTGCCATGAAAATAGTCACACCCAAAAAACTAAATTTCACTACACCAGTGTTTAACTGTCTGCACTAGGTTTCATAACACAAGACTGATTGGTGAAATCATGCCCTGTATTATTATTTTTCTTTTTCCCCTTTTTATCCAAATTTGTCAATTCCCAATCATCCCCACACATGTGTCATCCCTCTCACTGACAACCACTACAGTTGGTCATGGGCGAAGGTAGACGAGTTGTGTCCCTTCAGATATACATGAAGTTGCCAACCACTTCTTGCACCTGAAAGTGAGTAGTTTGACTGGAAGGGCATAACTTATAAGGACGAACACACTATCCCTCCAAGTTCCAATTCGTGCTGAACAGGCGCCCCAACCAACCTGTGTGATGTCTTTCTCTTGCCCTGTAGGCTAACTGTATCTTTACTGCTGTGCTGCCTTTGGCAACTGAATTTCCTTCGCAAGATCAATATAGGTCTTATCTTATCTACAGTAGGAGTCGCTAGTGCAGCGACAGAGATCTCCCTCCCCGTCCCAAGTTACAGCACTTGAGGCCAATTTACAGTGTAAGGGTGTTTGCTTGGGTGAGCCAAAGTTGAACCAAACTATCGTTGCTGCTCCATATTTCAGGTTTTTATGCCCCCCCCCCCCCCATAAATGTATGCCTTTCTTTGTATTAACTGTGACTAAATAATAACTACATTGGCTCCATTAGAACACATGATTTTTCTTAAAAGTAACAGTTTTGGCCATAGGCTACATGGTTTCCACCCGACAGCGCAGCTTTGCAAGTCTGTACATGGGGCTGTATGACCATGTCCATGACAATAAAGCATCTGAGTTACATCACATGTATCAGCTAAATTTGGATCAGGATGTCCTGCCTACATTTGTGGACTGTGAACAATGTTGTGCCCTCTTTATCCTTTACTAACAACAGTTGTAAGAGCCATTTGAGCCTTATATGATTGCTTGTTAATTGATGATGTCACCGGAGGGCTTGGTCAAGGCCAAGTTGCCTAGGTATTTAGCAGGGCTGTAATTAAACGCAGGTGTTGCCAGTGGCAGAGGCAAACAGCTTTTGACTGTGTTCAGAGGAGCTGGTGGACTGTGGATCCTGCGCGTTTAAGTTTATTTATTTATGTCTGTATTCAGTGTATTGTATGCTAAAAGTGATTGGCACTAAAGCTATAATAGAGAATAAAGCGTTTATTTATGAACACACGGACAAGTTTTGGACCTCAGTTATTCTAACACACGTCAGAACAATCTCGGCAACCAGTAGCACCTAAGTATAGGACTTGGGCGCTACAACAATGTTTAGTCAATGTATATCCTGAATGCTATCTGTTATTACAATCAACTACTGAGAAGGGAGTATTTAGGATTTTTACCTCAAGTGCTAACAACACGCAGAATGTGTATAGTTTGGGCACATATGTACAGATACATTGACTGAAACAAGCAGTTCCAGAATTTTAAGCAAGTTTCAGTTTTTTTGACCCACAGGAAAGTAATGATAAATGACTCAAAACAACCATGGAGAGTACATACTCATAGCCAACATAAGGCTGAAATGCATAAAGCCTACTAATGTCATTCTCCTATAGGCCTATTGTTTAAACATACCGCTGGTAACAGTTGGTTTGATGTAATCCATCACTGTCAGGTGTTCAAGTAAAAAATACAAGAGAGTAATGGCCAAAAAGACAAACATTACACACACACACACACACACACACACACACACACACACACACACACACACACACACACACACACACACACACACACACACACACACACACACACACACACACACACACACACACACACACACACACACACACACACACACACACACACACACATATACACACACACACACACACACACACACACACACACACACACACACACACACACACACACACACACACACACACACACACACACACACACACTCACACACACACTCAGTTTAGCCATTGTGCAGTATTGCTACATTCTTTTTGTATTGAGTACATCAATGAAACCAAATATTCATATATAAACTAAAAAGGTGCACGCCCCTACCTCTCTGAAGTAAGACCAGTGGTCTTGTTTGTATCAGAAAAGGCAAGGCTGTGATCTGATGAAGGATGCTGATCGTTATTGCCTTGTGTCACTTATGTTTGTACAGGGCCAGATTGGGAACACAAATTTAGTCAGGAATATAAATGACAGCATTCTGTCCAAATTGACCTTAAAATAATAATGTTGTTAGAGCAGTCAGCCAAAGCACGGCAACCGCCTGATCAGTCAGTCTGTGAAAGTAACTGTGCGTGGTTTCCCAGATGCAAATTATGAGTTGAAGCGATTAAGACCCAAGGAAGACACACTGACAAGTAGCAATGTCCTTTACCTTGATTTGTGGGTCAAGAAAGTACCTGTAGAGACCTGTTTACAGGATTTACAATCTAAAAGGACCCTATAGGAGGGCAGAGGGCCATGTTTATGGCCATATAGGAGAGGCCTTGTATTGTAGACTGAGGGGTCTATGTATTTGAGCATCTTTGTACATGATAGTGCAGTTGTGATGGAATTCTCTTTCAAATTCATTTCAGTCATCTGTCCAGTGTGTGTTTACTACCTACCTCTGTAATGTTCTCTAACTCCGGGGAGGCTGACAAAACATTGTATTGACTGGTGGGGTGAAGATTCACTGGAACCAACATCACAACTTCTTGATACGGGAAACATGGTTTACTTGCAGTGTTCGCATTCGGCTCCAACAAAGTTCCACACTCAATGCCATCACAAGGGAGGATGTGCTCAACACAACTACCCGTGTCGACCATGGTTTCCAAACCAAGATTATACACATATATAAAATAAATGGCTAAAATACATACGCTGTTTCCCAACTAAACACAACAATAAAGAATGAGTGTCAGTGTGTGTGCCTAGAGGCATGCTGGGAAGTGCTTCTCTGTCTGGCACACCCCGGAAAGCTATATCCAGTGGTGGAAGAAGTACTCTTCATCACTTAATTAAAAGTATCAATTGTGGCATTGTAAAAGTCCTGGATTCAAAAGTTTACTTGAGTAAAAGTACAAAAGTAATACAAATATATAAAATATACAGTACTTTTACCAAAGTAAAAGTACTCACATTTTTCAAACAGTTTTTTTTTTCACGTCAGATAAAGATATAGTCACCTGCAACATATTGTGTCAGGATCAGTTTGCACATAAGAGGCATTTGTCTCAGTGAGGTTGGAGCATTACACTGAACCAACAGAATAGAAACATTTCAATGATATACTATAAATACATTTCAATTATTTACTCAAACTATAGAGATGAGCAATGATAGAAAGATATAGCCTAAACGTTAGACTCTAAAGGCAAGCAGAAATAGCCAGAAACTATACAATATGCAATATACAATGTAAACATTAGCAATATAAATAGCAATATACAATCAATGTAGGTACTAGCCTATAATATAGCATGTATAATACACAATATACAGTACATTATTGTTTTGTTGACAGGTTGATGTTGGACCTGAAAGGCATTTCTGCCTGACGAACCTCCGGTGGTGCCTAGAGTGTAGAGGCTGGTATAGCAGTGACTGTAGTTAAATAAATAAATTCTGGTTATCGCAAATTGAAGTTGTTTTCCTGAAGCCAATTAAAGTTGGCATTTTACAACCACCAGATAGTTTACTTGAATGAGCTCTTCTTTTAACTTGCTTTGCCTTCTCTCAACCAACTAACATCACCAGCCGTGTCAGACTACACAGTGCTTTACATAGTGATGTAAAGAACATATTTATGTCAAATAAGAAAATCATTTGGAATTTATTCATTAAAGAAAAATGGTTAACAGAAATATTTCACACTTATTTCCGAATAACTAAGTGACAAATTTCCATTAGCAGGAGATTCTTTTTTGATAATATGGGATCACAATGGAATAGCAACATTGCTGCTTTAATCTCAGGAAACAGTTTTAGATTTGTTTCTATTTCACATTCTGTTCCATGTTTTCAATGACCTGGTTGATCTCCTGCAAAGCTTGACACATCCATCATGAATGTGTCACCACCTGCTCAACAACCAGTTGTTCAACATCCCCAGTCTAACACGGTTCATAAGCTTATTAGAGTAAGCGGTAACACACACAAGTTTAACCACTTAAACCTTCAGGGCACTGTACATGGTACCCTAATGTTTCCCTCTACACCTTAATCTCTCCGCCAGATATTGAGGATAGGCTATGCAAGCTGCTTGCTACTATTTTTTTGCCAAATGTTCGCCTTTTTTTGCAGAATATTTGCCATTTAGATCATGCAGAATATAGGGACGCTAGGGTTCATGTGGTTAGTGCAAGCATATGTTACCTATTTGTTTGTTTTTTGGCTTATGGGTTGCAAATCCTAAGTTAAACACAAGAGTGTCTCAACCAACACTGCCTTTATTTGAAAAACTACTTACAGTATCCAATAATATTTTTGTAGGACTTATGTTGAAAGGACACATCAGGACTGCTGTGTTTTACATTTGTTTGTTGATGGAATACATTTTACCTTTAATATTCTTTATCTAATTCATGATTTGAATGGTCCTTTGATCCACTCTATGGTCATTTCCAAGGATTATAAGAGTGCAGAGTGACAAATCATATGTTTGTACCCCAAGAAAAAGATCCTGTTAAACATTGCCCATAAGTTACCCATAACAACTTAATTTGCTATCCTTTTGATTTGGGAAAGTTCTAATTAAGGTGCAATAGATTGACGCACGCAGGCAGGCAGGCAGGCACACACACACACACACACACACACACACACACACACACACACACACACACACACACACACACACACACACACACACACACACACACACACACACACACACACACACACACACACACACACACACACACACACACACACACACACACACACTCTTCTAGAGACTGAGAGCTATTTTTTTTGGTAATTGTTCTGTACTGCTGTTTTGTTTTTCTTCCATCAACACTGCACCGCCATCTAGTGGCCAAACCTTGCAATGGTCACCTATGCAGTGATTTTCCAATTAATTGTTTGCAATTGAATTGGGATACAAATGTAAACTTTGTGCCATGGGCATGGGCTGCCGTAAAGAAGGCTGTTTCTGCATGTCTGCCGCTGTGTATGGCCTATGGCTATAGCTCTGGTCCATAGCGTTAGAACTCCTTCTAACACTAGGGACCAGAGCTAGGCTGTGGCCCAGTTCTGTTTAGAATTTTACCAGAGGCCAGAGCCAATCGTAGTTTTTATGTTTTAGTTTTCTGTACTCCCTGCCAAAGTGCACCCCTGAGCACAGAGCACTCCAGACTTACAGATTCCAGACTGGTTTTCTGAAGTCACCCACAGCTCACTTTGTTGGTTCTTGGTTCTTGCTGAACCCCCTTAAGGTCAAAAGGCCGCACTGAAAACCAAACCACATTTAGCATCAAACTGAAAACTCTGCACCCCCCAAAAAATGTTACTTGGTATGATATACTGATATGAAATATACTGTATTTGTTTGGAGAAAGGAAAAGAAAAGTGTTATTAGGATTTAATTTCAGTAAAGGAATACTTCACCCAAAAATGACTGAGGCCTTGAATACATGAGTAGTAGATCTAAAAGGCCTGTAGGCGGCAGTATAACCCAGACATCTCTGGTTGTCCTCCTCCATAAATCAGAAGAGAAGATGAAGAGGCAGTATGTGCGCATGCGCTGGCAGGGGAAACCAGGAAGTTAGAACACAACAGCATTTCATCAAAACAAATCAGAGGAAGAGAAAGAAACCCAATGGAGAAAACATTAACACATCATATGAACTTTAATAGAAGATAAAAGAGTTGAGTAAAGCGACGGATTGGATATCATTAATTTCATTGAAGTTCTTGAACGGGTTGGTTTCCTTTGTTTACTTACAAACGTTCCAAACGTATGTGGCTATAAACCCTAAACAGCAGAGCTACAAGCTCACAACGCATGTCCATGCGATGCATTGCGAGCTTGTAGATCGGCTGTTTTCTACTGTATTATGTCAGCTAGAGAAACAGACATTACGTGGTATCCTCCTGCTACTTTGTCATTGAGGTAGATTTGTTACAACACCACATTAATACAAAACATACATTAACCACTTCAGTCCTACACATTTCGGCCATTTGGAAATAGCCGATCTACAAGCTCACAATGTGTGGCGATGCGATGCATTGTGAGCTACTGAGCTTTTAGATCTGTAGCCCTGGCTGAAACATGACTGTCATGTGACAGACGAGGGTCATGTGAACCATGGCTAGTAGATCTGCTATTTTCAAATGATGTGTATACATTTGAATAATGAGTACTTATACTTTTGGTATTTCATTACATTTTGATACCAATACTTTTGTACTTTTACTCAAGTTCTTCTCAGAGTATTTCTACATTGCAAAGCAAAGCAAAGCAAAGTTTGTTGTTTACCCAGGGTGTCGGACTAAGCACGAAGCTTGTTTCCAGCCGGACCCTGCATGGAAGCCTTGCTCAAGGGCTATTCAGCGGTGATTCATGATTGATGTGATGAATTGGGGAATCGAACTAGGGACCTTCCGGTATCAAGGCCGCCCCTCTAACCACTAGGCCACCGCTGCAGTATTGATACTTTTACTTAAGTAAAAACATTTAGTACTTTTTCCACCACTGGTTAAGAAGCCCACATGAAAACCTCTGGAAAACAATTTAAAGAATCGACAAAAGTTACAGAAGGAATAAACTAAACGGGCTCTGTAACTCAGAGAGTGTACAGATAATGTGCAATGAATGGTTCCATTTGTACACTCAGAGTTAGTTATGGGGGTCCTTGAAATTAAAACGTTTGAGAATCACTGGCCTATGCAGACTCCCAGAGGTCTTTGCCACGAAGACCAGCTTCTCTTGGAGGTCTTGTTTCAAACTGATTGCCTTTAAAAAACAATCAAAGAAAAACAGTGATGTTAACATTTCACACCACCATAATGCATTTTAATGTGATATTTTAGACCTACCTATTTGTCTGACTATTGTTAAATTTGACCTACTAAGTCAATATCTACTACAATGTTGGTCCAGTCTGTGTTTGTCCTGGATGTATTACTTAACCCATTCAATCCTGGGATGCATCTCAGCTATTCAAAAATAGCAGATATACAAGCTCATACAGCGCTATGAGCTTGTAGATCTGCTATTTTCTGCCACGAAAAATCGTGAAAATCTGTGCAAATCTTTGAATATATATATATTTTTAAAGTGAACATTTGTAACTCAAATCTCTGCTTCTGGAGGCCTCTGGAACAACATATTTTACAAATGTTTGCTTTAAAAATATATATATTTAAAGATTTGCACAAATTGTCAAAAAAAGGTTAATGTCTGTGCACCATATCACCAAGTCATATTCCTTGTACACACTTTGTACAATGAAAGTGGTGAATGAACGTGATTATTCTTCTTTGTATGCAGGTCCTGTTACATAATGATGCCTACGAGAGGTAACGTGTCGGGCGCGGCACTGTCCAACAATAAGGTCAAGTATTCACGGCTGGCTGCTGACGATGATGGTTACATAGATTTACAGGTAAGAGATATATATATAACTCAGGAAGAAATGGATATAGACTTTAAGAACTACTATTAGTATTCTATTCCGTAGTAGTAGGTTTGTAGAGTTTGGTCTGTAGCCCAGTGGGACTTTATCCTTTTTAATTCTGCACACACGTCTATTTTCAGGTTATTGATTACACACACACACACACACACACACACACACACACACACACACACACACACACACACACACACACACACACACACACACACACACACACACACACACACACACACACACACACACACGTACAATACAATACAAGCTACTAGAGCTTGTATAGAGACACTTGCCAAGAGGCAAGTCAGAGATTTATCGTTTTGGACCGGATGTGGGGGTAGTGCATTTTTTTATATCAATAATGTATTGTAGTATTTTTGTTTGACTTTGATGTATGCTACTTTTGAGCAACAACTCAAGGCACAGCACATCTAAGCATCCCCCAGGACTATCCAGCATGCTATAATGGCACACTACCACACCAGTTCAGATTCCATTATGTACCAAAGGAATTCAGTCTTCTGACAGCACTGTATTGGCTTATTGATATTGTTGTATGGTATAACTCAAACTAAGGTCAATAGGAATTAGCTGAAGGGAGCAGAATAAGGCCCTACTATATAAATCACCAAGGTCGGGGGAGGACTCCACCACCTCATTTAGTCCGCAGATAAAGCCTGATTTATACTTAGTTGTGCGTCGTGTCTCGCAGCGAAAATAGCCGAACTGGAAGCTCACAACGCGGCGCAGTGCGACCCGTTGTGAGCTTCCAGTTTGGCTATTTTCGTGTGAGGGAGAGATCACTCCCTCAACAAAGGGACGGTTACAGTGAAATGGTCTTGTACTGTATAGTTTGTTCCACAAAATACTAAGATCATTTTTCCTGAGTCTAGATAAGGGCGAATCTATGGTTTGTTTCTTCAATATGGAACCTGCCAAGAGATACTCATGCCTAGTGAAGCCTCTCTCTCTCCTCTGTGATGCATCAGTGATCGTAAAATTGAGTTTGTTCAGATCATGACTTCTGCGTGTTCCCACACGTCCAAGTTCTTATCAGATATATTGTATATTAAATCATTCAGAATAGATTATGACCCAGGCATCATTGCACAAGACTGGATACTGAGGGCAATGTCAGGTGCTTATTAGTTGATCACATACACCATAGTCTTATTTAGTCACAAAAGACAACAAGAAAATTGTGTAATTTCATCAATACGTTAACTTCAATAAATTAACATTACTGTCAATGAGGAATAGTTTATCGCAAGGTGGCACTTCAGCTTGTGCCGAATGGTTAACTTCTGCTGTATAAGCCATATGGATGATACTGGTAGGGCTTCTCGCCCTCTTTGTCGTTTTATTACTCCCCTCACCCAGGGGAAATAAAGGCTAGGTATGTGATCATAAGAATTATAAGAATGACACCTGCCATAGTAAGCCAAAGCTGTGTGAACTGCATACAATGAAGGTGACACCTTCATTTGTTGTCTCCTGGTTAAAGATTTTCCTGTTGAAAATACATCTATTTTGTCGAGCAACACACTTGTTGTAAGGGTCGTGCAATGACATTTAAATTAGCTTTTAAGTGCATGCCGTGACAGAACAACTTATGTTCCCTCTCTCCTTGAATGCATCCATGAAAGAGATTAATGACATCTGCCTGCTATGGTGTTGGTGCAGTTCTCAAATACTCCAGCTGTGTCTTCCTTAATACTTCATTGACCGGTATTCCCCAGGAGTCTAGGCCTAGGCACCATCCTTTTTTCCCCTCTACACCAGCTCTCTCTGCAGAAAATAGACGATGTACCTACATGCTCTCACAAGGCATCACATTGTGAACTTGTAGATATGCTTTTCTGGCAAATGATCTTATGTTTTCACCAATATCTCCTATTATCATGCCCAAAATAGGGATGCTAGGTTGAACCTATATATTTCCCATTGTCTCCCCAACGCATTTGCAAGGACCATGATTGAAATAAGCTCTCAAGCTTTTTGTGTTTTATCCTTTTGACATGTGCAAATATATGTTCATGTATATGCATTCTTGTCAATAAAGCCATCAATTGTTTGTTCTATTTAAATAGATGATATACTTAATACAGTATATTGGGAGAAAATACACACTGTATATTAATGTTAAATGCTTTCACAAATACTGATAACCTTGTTTTGTCCTGATCCTCTGTATAGTTCAAGAAAAGTCCTCCCAAAGTTCCATACAAGGCTATTGCCCTGGCCACTTTCCTTTTTTTGATTGGCTCCTTACTGATCATCATTGGAGCCCTACTTCTGGCTGGATCCATAAAAGTTGATGTAAGTTTGATGTACAGTGTGATAAAATCTTTTAACAGTGTGTCTCAGTAGGATTGTAGCCGTCTAAAAGAGGGTCTGTCTGTCTATGTGCATGTCTGTGTGTCTGTTTGTCCCAATCTAATCTTGTAAACCACTTTACCAATCCCCAAAATGTGTGAGGAAGCCCATTGTTATGCCACTGAGGGATCAAATTAATATGCAATGCTGCCATCTGGTGGCCAGATTCATCCATTTAATTTGTTCTAACCCCTGTTCATACAAGCTCATCTATTTAACCTGATAACATTCTAAGGAAGTAGTACTAGCATTTGGTGACTCCTTCATACTCTTTCCATTGAGAGAGTGAGAACTTAAGAGCCTCAGTAATGCTTTCTTCTGCACAACCATTACATACTGTCGCACTAACTTAATTTGTCTATGATCTCATTCAAGACTCAAGAAGATTTTATTCAAAATATACACTAATGATAACATATTGGATGTAACGTGAAGAAGAGTTAGATTTAGGGTCTTGTCTTAGACAGATACGATAGCTTATCATTTAGCAGCAGTTTTGAAAATGTGCAGATACAAATACAATCACTAATCAATAGCAGCAGTGCTCAATCAAATGTGCAAGTTGAGTGCATTTGACACTCAATATGTGTTCTGCAATGTCCTTTTATATGTCCTATTGGTGAGATCTGTACTATATGTCTATGTATGTTGTTGGTAGACCTCCATTAATCATTATAGTTTGATGTCGAGTGTCCCTGCAACTACCTGGAGCAATCCCTTATATGAGCCTCACACTTGGCAATAAAATGATTATGCTCAAGTTCCTGATTTGGTTATGCATGTTTTCTTAGGTTAGACGGATAGTTTGTTTAGTTAGTGTTTGCCGGGTAGTGATGTAGTAGGTATGAAGCTTAGTGACAAGCATTTCAATAGCAATGTCTATGTTTTCAGCATCCAGACCGTACCATTCCTGTCCTCATCATAGGGGTACTTGTATTCCTTCCTGGATTCTACCATCTGAGAATAGCCTACTATGCTTCCAAAGGCTACAGGGGTTATTCTTACGATGACATCCCCGATTTTGACGACTGACTTCGGATAATAAGGGTTTCAGGGACAAGTGGTTGTTAACCTACGAGATGGTAATTGGAAGAGAGTGTTTCCTCCATAGTGTTGGTTTCCACGGAGTCACCGTGCGTTTACACGCACGTGGAGCAAGGCTCCTTCTCCGCTCGTTTGCTGCTTGCTTTCCATTTCACTATTTTCAGTTAAACAAAAACAGTATATTAAACCTATTACCTTATCAGTGATGGAAAAAGTACTCAAATTCTTTACTTAAGTAAAAGTACCAATACTGCAATATAGAAATACTCTGTTACAAGTAAAAGTCCAGAATTCAAAATTGACTTGAGTAAACATACAAAGGTATTGGCATCAAAATGTACTTAAAGTACTGAAATATTTGAAAATGGCAGATCTACAAGCTCAGAACGCGTCGCGATGCGACGCGTTTGAGCTTGTAGATCGGCTATTTTCAAATGGCTTATGTATAAAATAGGGCTAAAGTGGTTAATGCATGTTTTATAATGTAATCATTTATATCTGAAAAGTAACTAGTAACTAAAGTTTTCAAATAATTGTAGTGGAGTAAAAGTACAATATTTGGCTCTGAGATGTAGTGGAGTAAAAGTATTGGAAATTGGAAATACTCTAGTAAAGTACAAATACCTCAAAATTGTACTTAAGTACAGTACTTAGTTACTTTCCACCACTGTACCTTATATAAGTACATCATATTTGCTATATTCATCATAGAGTTGTATGTATTTTAAGCGAGTTGTGGCCCAGCTTGAGCCCCAGGCGACTCATGTCAGCAGCAGGCAGGAGAGTTATATTGAAGTCTGTTTATGACTGTCCATCTTAAGTGTCACTCAATGCAGAAACCGTTAGGTTAGGCTGACACCTAGTGAACTTCGCTTCTCATTTGCATAAATGTGAGCCAAACCCAACCTTTTGACAATCCCCTCGACTTCTCCACACCTGCCAATCCCATGATCCTTTGCATGGGAACGCTGCTTGCTTGAGTTGCTTCCATAGAAAATGAACGTGAACCGGCAAAAAAAAAGGCCTTGTACTCCGTGTACGTGTAAATGCACCATTAGGCTGCTCCCTGCTGTTTACTTTAACTTTGCACTGGAATGAGAAACTGCGTTACAAATTGGCTATATTTAATCTTGGTTGTTTTCTTTATGCTGTGTATAATGTGTACAGCAATTGTCATGCAATGGAACTCTTTTCTTTGACTTGCAAAAAAGAAAACAAAAACGACAGCATTTTGACAGTGTTTGCTTTCACATAATATTATGTGAAATATTATTTCAAGTGTTTCGATTCATTGCAGATTAGCCAATCATATAGTTACAGTCAAAAGTGGGCTGACCTGCTGAATTTAGGATAATATACAGAATTTAGGATAATATACAGTACAGAGAATGTATGGTTGCATTACTATTGCTCCAAGTCAATGTTTTAGAAGGTTTACTTAGAGTATGTAGGCTACAGTAGTAGTAAGCCAAGTGCTCTTTGCACAGTAGCATAGAAGATGCATTGTGCGTCTCTCTATAAAAATACATACTGTTTTCTAATTATTATCTTTGCAGTTTGCAATCTGTTATCCAAAGATTTGTTACTTGGACTACGAAGTATATTTCTGAATGAAATGTTTTTATTTGAGAGGTTTCTGTGTATTACTGTTCAAGGATATTCCTTGATTTTGAATAAAAAAATATTTAAAAACCTCACATTGGTTTCATTTTGAAAAGCTTTCATTAATTTAACAATTAGAATGTATAAGAATCTGAACTAAACCTTGTGGGCACCTCAACGTTGAATTGTTTTCAAAACGTAAAAAAAGAAAGGATACATTTATGCTTTGGAAAATTGTTAGAAATCATGTGAAGTGTACATGTGTTGAGCATGCATGGTACATCATTATCCAGGAAAATGTACCCTTCAACTTGTTTATCCCCAAAATGTCTAGCCATCACAGGTTTTGTAACAATTTGTAGTAAAATTTGGCCTTAAATGTTATAAATAAATTATGTATTCACTGAAAATAAATGTAAATGATAAAATATTAAAATGTGCCCAGTGTTCTCAGGGGCCCACTGTTCCTTTACCAATGGAACACAACAGATGATATGGTTGTGTTTGGTGAAATGTATGTAGGCCTATTCAATATGCCTAACCATTCTCACATGGTCAACTTTTAACCTATGTTCTTGTTGACAAAATGTCCAACAACAATTGAAAACTGTTCATGTAGAGGTATCATCCCTGAGTGACGGCATGATCAGAGTTAGTAAGTCACATATGTGAGGATTTCACAAGAGGACGCCCTCTTGTGGCTACACAAGTATTGCCCCAAATATTGTATACTGAATGAATATTCCAGTCCTGAAATATTGGGTAAAAAAATAAGGAATTTGTATTTTTGAGTCACCTGTCTTTATTTATTTTAGCCTACTGTAAACGCTGCACACAGGTGCTCCATGCCGGACACTCAGTGCATGTACGTCTGCCCGTCCGTGCGTGAGTGCGTGCGCGCGATCGATCGAACGAACGAACGAACGGAGGAGGGAGGTGATTGGTCTATGGGAGGTGAGACGGTGGAGGGAGGGTTAATGGTGAGACGGAGCGCAGCAGAGCATCAACTCCCACTGGACTGGAACGCCACCACCACGACTACTTTTCCACTGTGAAAAAAACACCTGTTGACTCACTGTGTTGCTGGGGAAAGTTTTCACCTGTTTCTGGAGTATCATCACAAGTAACAACAGGGCCAACTTTTAGGTTGACAACATAGAATTAGGCTTTTAGAGACTTTTAACCTCATCGTGCCAGCGGAAGTTATTGGACAAGAGGAAAAACACGGGATGGATTTTAAAAGGAGAGTCCTGGCCGATCCTTCCTAAAGTGACTCAGGTAGGCTTACATGCATGATGGATGAGGAACTGCATTAGACACAGTCACATTCAGTGGTGGGAAAAGAACTCAGATGTTTTTACTTTAAGTAAAAGTATCAATACTGCAATGTAGAAATACACTGTTACGAGTAAAAGTCCGGAATTCAAAGTGTACGAGTAAGACTACAAAAGTATTGATATCAAAATGTACTTAAATACCAAAAGTAAAAGTAGGCCTACTCATTATTCAAAAACATATTTTGAAAATAGAGAGATCTACAAGCTCACAATTTTGTGTTGCATTGCAACGAGCTTGTAGATCGGCTATTTTCAAATGGCCGAAATGTGGTTAACGTGTGTTTTGTAATAATCAAAATCCACAAAGTAACTAGTAACTACATTTTTCAAATAATTGTAGTGGAGTAAAAGTACAATATTTGCCTCTGAGATGTAGTGGAGTAGAAGTAAAAGTACTGAAAATTGGTAATACTCCAGTAAAGTAAAAACGACCTCAAAATTGTGCTTAAGAGCAGTACTTGAGTAAATGTACTTTTACTTTACTTTACACCACTGCAAATACATACCTTACTTTGAAACGGAATTTACGACTATTTCATCGCTCCTGTGGTCAATATTTACGCCTAGAAATGAAGTTCTGTTTGTGTGAGTGAGTTAAAGGTCTCCTTGTGTTTGTACAGCCATACCTTTTATGTTCATTGTACCCACTCAGCAGTACTACAGGGCAGTATAACAGCCAACTAGGTCTTTCATTTATTATTAATGTTTAACTATATCTCATGGTCATTCAGAGTTATTGCTTTAATTTAGGGTTTTGTGAGGTTGTAGCTGGGCGGTGGTGATGACCTGTTCTCAGTGATGACCATTAGACAGACTTTCATTACTTTACAAGACAAACTGTTTCAGTAGTGTTACTGTAGACTAGAGCAGTGGTTCTCAAACTTTCATGTCAAGGACCCCCAAATTGAGACTTATTAGCCCGCAGACCCCCATTTGAAAAGATATGCCAGGGACCCCCATAAGAGAAGATTTTTTTATGGCTCTAGCAGTGATTCTCAACCATTTACATTTCAAGGACCCCCAGTTTGACATGCATTAGGGCTACGGACCCCCATTTAATGGCATTTCTGTCTATTGGACCCCTATTTTTATTGTAAAATCTATGTTAATTTAACTCTTAGAGTGTACAAATTTGTACACTCTCAGAGTTACAGACCCATAAGGGTCCATTTGGTGCCTAATCTATCATTTAGCTGGGGACCCCCTGGAACTCCCTAAGGGACCCCTAGGGGTCCCCGGACTCCACTTTGAGAACCAATGGACTAGAGTAGAAGTACTGTACAAGTACTGAACATTGGAAATACTCCGGTAAATAAAACTACCTCAGAATTGTACTTAAGTACAGTACTTACTTGAGTAAATGTACTGTAGTTACTTTAGGCCTAAAAAAAAACAACTTTGGTTTCCGGTTGGCTGTCATTTTAGGGCTGAGTAGGTAGGGAATTTATTTTATTATTTTTTTTATTTTATTTTTTTGTGGGAATGATGGGTAGCAAGGAATTTTATTTTATTTTATTTCCTCGTGGGAAGGATGGGTAGGTAGTTTTTTTTTTTTTTTTTTTTTTTTTTCCCTATGGCAATGATCGATAATGCTTCTTTTTTAATATATTCTATGTTTTCCTGAGTTACCAATTTCTAAATCATTAAATGGTTCATGTACACTGCACTTACAAAATAGTGTCTGAAAACAACAAACAATAAACAATTGAAAACTTTGAATAGAATGTCCACACACTGGTTGAATACTTTTGAGTTTTAATTCAACTCTAAGTAAAGTACCAAAGTAAAGTGCTGTATCACTCACATATATTTATACAAAACAAACATCTTCAAGTAATAAAGTGTTTTGAAGCAGATATTTTAGCTACTGGCTATCCCTGGATCAAACTGGCTAACCAATGGCCTGAGGAGCTGGAAAACCAAGAATACTGACTGGTGAATGAATTAAACCAGGAAACAAAACATTTTACCCCAGGGTATGAGATGAGCTCAATTCAGAACTAAGAGCTTTAACATTGAAGCCCATTCTATTACTGATATACAGTATACATCTTTACTGCTTAAAGGAGAATTCCAGTCATTTTAGATGTTTGCTTTGATGTGTCGCTAATCACTCACCAACATACAAAGGGCCGTTGAATTTTTCCAGACAAGCCCCTGTTGTCCATTGTGGAGACGCCTTCCACTGGCATAATGGAGTAATGCGGATAAACAAAAATCGCCTATTTTAGCAGCTCCAAAGTTGTTGTTTTTTCCACTAATCCTCATTATGCAGTGTACTGACACTCAAACATGCACTGAATGTCTCTGATGAGCTGCCGTTCATGCAGAACGACGTGAAACTAGTCCTCGGTGTTGCCAGATTCTGTGAGAGAAACAAGCAACCAGCTCCATGTCGTTCTGCATGAACGGCAGCTCATAAGGGACATTCAGTGCATGTTTGAGTGTCAGTACACTGCATAATGAGGATTAGTGAAAAAAAAACGAACTTTGGAGCTGCTAAAATAGGCGATTTTTGTTTATCCGCATAACTCCATTATGCCAGTGGAAGGGGTCTCCACAATGGACAACAGGGGCTTCTCTGGAAAAATTCAACGGCCCTTTGTATGTTGGTGAGTGATTAGCGACACATCAAAGCAAACATCTAAAATGACTGGAATTCTCCTTTAAAACGCTATCATTGCACATCCGTTGCATTTAGGCATGCAGTATATTCGGCTTCAGGGAGGTTCAAAACCATCTAGCCAGAAACACTGCCAAAGCATCCCTGCATTCTGACTCAGACAACTGAAACAAACAGCTGAGTAAAAGATACAAAATAAAGTGCCATATATCACATTTAGAGGTAGAGTTAGAGATGCACCGATTGGAAAATCCTTGGCGATACCAATTTCCGTTTTTTTAAAAGTCTGACCTGCCGATACCGGTTTTACCGATACCGATTTTCTATTTTCTAACTAGATTTTTTTCAGGCAAGTACTTAATTTTGTGTATTTGCCAATACAGAGTACCAATAAGATTAAACCAGGAAAAGAGCACTTATGCCATATCATAATAGTACAATATCCAAAATCACAATCACGACGATATCCAGTCTAATATCATGATATGGCTATAATATTGATGCCCTAACTATGCAACGAAAGGCCTAAAGTCATTACAAAAACAAGAAGAATTTTAAAAAGAATACTACTACTGTAGCCTATATCATTTATTTATATTTATATTTATCTATTTGTACCATAATACCATTGCTGTTATGGCTGTTGCTGTTAGCCGTTAGAGCTGCATGATTTTGGCAAAACTTATTATGGGTCCATATTGAGATCAGTTATTGAAATTATTATTTATTAAAAATGGTAATCTTTTTAAACTAACAAAATCTTATCTTAATGGAAAATTATTTTCTTATTTGAACTAAAAGCAAAAACAAATAAATAAGGTTTTCGCATTCAGACACATAGAAGGACATGTCTGCATTTAATTGTTTTCAAGGTGAGAAATGTACCTTATTTCACTTTAGTCCAGGGGTCTTCAACAGGGGGTCCGGGACCCCTAGGGGGTCCTCAGAGTTACTACAGGGGGGGCCACCAAATCTTTGTGTGAAATATTTTTTACATTAACCACTAGCATCCCATTTCTGAGGTGGACTAAAGCCAAAAATAGCAGATCTACAAGCTCACAAGCTTAGATCTGCTATTTTTGGCAAAGAGGTATATAGGTGTAGAGGGGAAAAAAGAGCAGACCAAGTAAAAATGTCATACAATATAGAAGGGGGTCCCTGTTTCATCTCTCAGCTCACCTTATGTCACTGTTTTGGCTTGTTTTAACCTCTGACTAAAAATGTTACACTACTCTTTGTTAAACTTTCGGACGAGTCTTAACGAGCTTTAATAGGCTACAGCTGGATAGATGCGACGACGTCTGTATCGGCACATGAATTAAACCAGTGGACCAGCGGATCACAACGTCTTTTAGAGTTGTTGTCGGAAGCTGTGTACAGCATTAAGGACTTTTCAGATGGCGCCTAGTAATTTATTTGGAATAAGAGGCAACCCTGAGCCCAAAACCCGGAATGAGCAGCTACTGTCTGTGTGAGAAGTGCGCGCACACGTATCGCATCGCGCGCACACACACACACACACACACACACACACACACACACACACACACACACACACACACACTCTCTCTCTCTCTCACCACCCGTCCATGCCAAAGTTGTCTTTTCAACAGCATATGCAACGAGAGTCAAGGGGTGATTTTTCTTTGCAACTGAGATGTGGGTCCATGTATCCGCTCGGTCATGTCTCCCTGCTGCAGATGAAAACTGACATCGGCACTGTTTCACCTCCTTAATTATGTCTGCAAACGTTTTAGTAGTCAATCGAATTATTTTAGGAGGTGGTTTGCACGGGCAGACGACAGACATTGTACACAGGTCCATGGCTGGAGGAGGACGTGCATGTGCCGCCGTCTCCTCGCGATGACGCAATGACGCATGAATAGTAAAACAAAACATTTGCGCACATGATATTTTAGACGAAAGAAAACTTTGATTAAACTTCGGGAATGTGGTCGCACCAAATATATTTTTTGTAAGACGTTTTTGATCGACTCGGTCGGATTTTGACTTAATTTTATTTATTTTTTTATTTTCACTCCAAATGCCAATAAAATCATCTGGGTCGCACGTATTTAATAGGGTCGGTCGCCAACCGGAAACCAACATATTTTTTTGTTAGGCCTTACACCACTGTAGATAAGCCATATTAGTCTACAGTATATGCTTCAAAAATCTAACCAGATATCTGTATGTTCCTAACAGCCTATACATTTAAACAGCTATAACTAAAGTTTCATAGGATACTATTCAAAATAAGATGTGTTATCAGATTATGGTAGATTAACCTGAAGCTCATTGTGAATTTCTCTTCACTAGCCCAGCAGTGGTTCTCAAACTTTTTAATTTCAAGGACCCCCTGTGCACTAGGCTACAGACCCCGATAACTGAGAGTGGACAAATGGAACCAAAATTCAATTTGGTTCCATTTGTACACTGACACTTTAGGTTCCCAACCATATGGTTCCCGACTTTCAATCATTTAGCCTGGCCTCAGGGACCCTTGGTGGTCCCCGGACACCACTTTGAGAACCACTACTGCACTAGCCTACCTTTCTTCAAATAGAGCTGCCTTTTGTTTACCCTATGGTTCAAACAACTGGCAGAGTTTGAAGAGATCAAAGTCGCCCATGTGTGTGCACTGCACTCTATCCAATCCAGTGGTCAAGAAAAGAGAGTCCATATTAACTTGTCGGGCATCAGTTTAAAATAGGCCTACCGTATATGCACCTCTGTAAGCATGAAGTGAAAGTCAAAATGGCTTTATATTTGAACTCATTCTATTCTAATTCATATGCATTACTACATTCTGACAAATGTAGTCGGTCTAGGTCGAAGAGTATTTACAAAGAACTGGCACTATTTCAACTGCTTTGATGCAGTAAAGCCCCACAATTTTTGTACTTGCTACAGCAGGCTAATACAGATGCAAACATTGCTTGTCAAATACTATTTAATGCAAGTATGAAGTGTAGTCCTATTTCAGCAAACCACAAACCACAGCATGACTGACTGGAAGAATGATTTTCTTCTTCCCAGTATACACCTGCCTTAACATCAGCTGTTGCACATTTAATTGATTGCAGATGAGTATATGAGATATTTGCTACATTTAGCCGAATAAAGTATAGGGCTTGAGTGGTTAAAGCAATGTGGAATCATAGCTGTCACTTGAGTTGCCAAGGTTTCTCATAATATGTTGTACAATGTACTCTTTCTGTGGATGTGTAGTCTTTGGATTGCTTTATACACCCTTTATGGATTAATTGAATCTCCTCTTTGACCTTAAGCAAATGAGCAAGCTGTCATTTTCATAGCATATCATACAAACCGCCGTGAAAATACATTAAGCATACCTATGAGAGATTGTGGAGTTCTCTTTTTTTGTTATGGAATGTGAAAATTCTTGGAAACTAAGTATAGGAAATGACACACGTTCAAAATCATGGACACTGAAGCACATAGAAAATTGCTACACAAATAAAGGTTATTATAAAGGATGTCATTTTATAACGTAGCTTAGGCTAATTGTATCCTATAACGTGCTAAGTGATAACATTAAGCTCAGCCAAGCACTTTGAAGGATTGGAGAACGCAATGACCCACTTCCTGATGCCAATGACCTCAGTAATCGTTGCTTTTCGAGCAGCCAAAGCATTACGTCAGACATTCAAATCAGATGTTAAGCAACAAACAAAACTGAGAAAATATTTTGTCACAGACACCAACACTACCATGCTCATGAAAATGTTTCTGTTATGTCGTGGAACAGCCAGGTGAAAGTCGTGGCTTTTCTTAAAATAGAAAAAAGTGTTGGAACTGGCAGAATGTCTACAAACGGTTATAAAGCTTTACTGCTATACAGGCTATTGCTCTCTCACAGTTTTAAATCAGTTTCTGTGCATGTTGATGCAAAATGTAGCCTAGAGCGACAACAAACACAGGTTGTTGTCAGTGAACCTGTTGTTGACGTATCTGTCTTTCTGTCATACAAATCTGTGTGAAATGCACGCAACCCTTTGTTGGGTGAACTGCTGGCTTGTTTAATATGGGTCTTGCTGTTTAAACATTTGGAGAGTTCAAGCCTTCTTTATACTTAATTGTTGGCTGGTGTCATGCACCGAAAATAACTGACCTACAAGCTCACAACGCGTTGCACTTTGCGAGCTTGTAGATCGGCTATTTTCGGTACGCGACGCAATGCTCAACCAAGTATAACTTGGGGCTTCAGGAGGGTTTAGTGTTGCCAATGTGTTTGCTGTGTTCATAGGCAGATCGTCTGTGTTAGTGCCAGGAAGTATCCCGGTGGGACAATGCCTATAGGGACAGGCGTTGCCATGGTTAGAAAGTTCCACCTGTAACAAGCAAAATAGGTGGCAGCCTGGCAGGCCTTTGACTCAGGTCCAGATTTAATGATAAAAAAATGTCTGTCTCTCCAGCAGCTCGCAGTTTAACAAGGTATATTCTTTTTCTCTCCGTGCCATTTCCCCCCCAAATTCTCTCTCTATCCCTCTGTCCCTCTCTTCTCTTCACACGCCAGCACAACACGCATAACACACATGCATTTGTGTATGCTTCTGCACAACACATACACATGTACACACATGCATTTGTATATGCTTCTGCACAACACACATACACACGCATTTGTATGCTTCTTCACCATGTTTCTACGTAACTCTCTTCTCTTCTGTCATACTGCAGTGCCATGTCATTGGTCCAACGGCCAATTATTCAAAAACCCAAACAAAAACAAAAAAAAAGAAGGAAAGCCCATTAGTCTGACGTAGTCTCACATTGCCAGACGATCGGACATCTCCGCCTACTGATAGCTCTGGGGAATTCTAAATGCAAGGTTGTTGCTAGAACATCGTCAAGCTGCTAACAAACCTACGCCCACACCTCTGAAAACTAATCCTGTCACTGCCCAAATATGAAGCACCATCCAAAAGACTTTGGATTAGTCCTGCAATGCAGTATTTCTTTTTTTTTACTTTATGATGCTTTCCACACAGTTTTTAACAAGGAAAGCTGGGAGACTTTCATCAATCTCTACTCTAGACTAGTAAGTCTAAAATTCTGCCTCTCTACTGCTGCCATGCAACATGGGTTCCACAGAATACGGCCCTCTGGCCTTTTCTAGAGCCTGACCGTTATATCGATCGGCTGATTGTATTGGCCGATATTGGCCTGTCACAGATAGCCTGTATCGATATCACATGTTATCCGATACGTGCTGATATGAACATAATGCAGAAAAGATGCTTGGTGTCATTTAGATCATGGTGTGTGTGTGTGTGTGTGTGTGTGTGTGTGTGTGTGTGTGTGTGTGTGTGTGTGTGTGTGTGTGTGTGTGTGTGTGTGTGTGTGTGTGTGTGTGTGTGTGTGTGTGTGTGTGTGTGTGTGTGTGTGTGTGTGTGTGTGTAGTCATTTATTCCCTGAGAAGTTTACTGTTTCAGTGCACTGATGTACTAATGTCTGTCTGTCTGTAAAGAATATCAGCTACTACAGCAACAGCTATTCTGCTCTGTGTGTGTGTGCACGCACATGTGTGGGCCTGCATGCATGCATATTATGCATTACGTAATGCATACAGTCACTCTTTCATCCTTAGCTACACTGGACATGTTAAAGATGCAGGCCCGCTTTCATCCTTACCCACATTGTGAAGATAAGAGGAAATGGCAGACTTGAATTCTTCAAACATTACCTTGGCTTCATTTTGGCTGACTCATACTCAGCGACTGATGCCAAATTCAAATGAAATATGTTTACAGCAGCAGACTTACAGTACAGCAGCTCTATAGCGGCACTTCCTGCAATGACACTGGAGTGCACAACAAAAGCTTGGACATCTGTTGACATTAGGAAGGTTCAGCAACCAAACACCTCCCCTCACTGCAGTGGGATTTTGACTTTCACTTTGATTTCTGCAAATCTGCTGTTTACTGAGGCATGGGAGTGTGTAGAAGCGGACTCGGCAGCCTCTGACAACCTATGTAATTGTGTTTCACTGGTTCAGACTTTAGCCCTAGTAGCCGTGAAATGAAAAGAGCCCATAAAGCTTTATGATTAGGGTGAACAGATATGGCCTGTTTTGCAATTGCGCCCCGGGCTGGGCTGCATGTGCTCTCTAATAGTATAGAGGCCATTCAGGAGGTGTAGACATCGTGGAACATGACCAGCGCCACAAATGTGACCAGGGCTGCAAATATCGATTATTTACACAGCGATTATTCTCTCCATTACTTTTTTTTTTGATTCATCGAAAAAACGAGAAACGTGTTTTTTTATGTTTGTTATTTTTTTTCTTTCTTAATAATCGACTAAATTGATTAGTGTGATTAACCACTTAAACCCTGTTTTATATTTCGCTGTACAAGGGTTTTGTGCAAAAATAGCTGATCTACAGGCTCACAACACGCAGCACAGCTTGTAGACCTGCTATTTTTGCTACTGTATTTAAATAGAAAAAGGAAAAGAAAGTATAAAGATAATAATATATATATATATATATAAATGTATATATATATATATATATTTATAAATAATCGATTAACTGTTGCAACCCTGAATGTAACTTCCCAGGCTTATGATTATAACACACTTTAATTAGAGCAGTCCCAACCTTTTTAGTACAATTAGCCTAATAATCGTCCAACACAGTATCATCCTGTCAGTGTTAATTTAACAAGTGGTTAACATAGCACTGTAGTGCTATAATTATATAAAAATGTGTATAATTATATAAAAAGGTAATTACAGGCAGCAAAACTTTAATCTTTCAACATTTATTTTGAGCGGTTTCATCTGAGTTAGTCATCATCCTACCACGTATTAATTATGCGGTGCTCTAACAATGATTTCATGCGGTGCCATGGATTGTAATTGTAAGTACCTGCTAAACCAATTTTCTCTTTTTTTAAAGCAGCTCTCCCAAGGCACAGGTCTTGGAGAGAGATCATACAGTGTGAGGCTGTGTAGACATGGGTTGGAACGTGCTGGTGGGATTTGGTCAGCCCGACTGTGCCATCAGAAAATAGCCTTTGGTCTTTCAGTGAGTGTAATTAACTTAGTTTGAAAACAATATCAGCATTAGGGGTGTGTAGTAAAGTGTTCAAGGGTGCACTGAGTGTGTGGTTGGTGAGCTGATGGGATTATTATTAGACCACTCCCTGTTAAAAGCATTTACTGTATACCTTTCATTTTCTGGATGACATCAATGTAGATAATGTCCATGTCCATAGAGCAAAAGAGGATACAGTGTCAGAAGAATTACAGCCTGACCAATATATCGGTATTGTAATTTCGACTTTTTTGACGACATTGGTTTCGGCAAGTATGCAGCCGATGTGTCCCGATTTGATTTATTATTTTTTTAGATTTGTTTAGGCTTTTCTGCCTTTTTATTGATAGATTTTAACGGGACTCGAACCTGCAACACGCTGTCAGGCTACTTTAGAGCCTAGGTGCCCGGACTACTACGCCAGCAGTCCGGGCTGATTTTTAACCACTTTTCAACAGCATGTCACCTATTTTGGACATGTGATTGATTATAGGCAAAAAAATAAAAAGTGTTAAAAAGTGATCAAAAATAGCAGATCTATATGCACTCAATGTGGTGCATTGAGATGTGTTCTGAGCTTGTAGTTCACTTTGAATAGGGCTTACGTGGTTAAGTACAGTTCAGTTATGTGTATATTTTACTTATTTTCTTGTCCATTGTATGCACGTCTTCTTTTCATATTTTGAAGTTTAATATATCCACTTAATGAATGTTTAAAATGAAAATCGAGCATCGGCCAGGCTTTAGTCAGAACATGGTGCGGCCGTGGCTGAGTTGGTAGTGGTACAGAGGCCGCCTGGGAAACAGAAGGTTTGCATCCCGAATGCCCCAGCCTACGTGTCGAAATGTCCCTGAGCAAGACACTTAAAGGGATAGTTCACCCGTTTCGGTAGGAGACACAAAGATTCTCCTTTGTGTCTCCTTCCAGAACCGCTGCCTACCGTTCCGCTGGTCTTAAAATTATTAGCTTAGGAATGTGACAAAAATAACAAAAATATCCATGAATTCAAGTCTCCATGGGGTGTAATCTATAAATATAAATAAATACTTTTTTGGGGTGAACTATCCCTTTAACCCCTAACTGCTCCCCTAGGCGCTGCCCCCATAGTACCCACTGCTCCTAAAGGCAGATAACACATTTCACTGTAATGCAAAAATATTCCAAAGGACTTTAATATTATTACATGTTTTTCCTGAATGACTAACTGTACAATCGGTAGCTTCACTGTGTGCAAGCCAAGGTGTTTGACAGGGAAATTGATTTGTGAGCTTTGTCATTGTGTGAGCGGTTTCTAGTGATGTGTTGTTGTAAAACCTAGCCTGTAACATTGATTCCTTAGGGGAGTTGTGGCATTTTTGTTACCGGCCAACGCATGATAACAGAAATGTTATTGTTTTGAAATGCTGCATCTCGGCAACACTGTGTGTATGCGCTTTAATGTTGTCTATATGCCAGCAGCACATCAGCTTATCTGTCCTTGAGCATTGAGTCTCCTGGCTGTTCCAGCCAGCAACTTCATTGATGATGTACCTTAAATAAAAGCCTAAGATGTCTGTCCACACATGACTCTCTGAGGATTTATGTGACATTTATGACACTTGTTCTCAGAAACAGCAATAGAGGGCTGGGGGAGGTTGTGCTTTGCCCATTTGTGTAATGACATGGGATGAATTTCAATGATTGGAAAGCTGTATTGAAAACCTTAACACTTCTCACTGCTTGTCTGTAAACTTTTGACACAGCCCAGCCCACAGATCCCCTAGCTCAGAGATGTGTCAGAGTTAGCTCTCTGCACCTGCAGACTGGGATATCTGCATGTTGCAATTGTGTCTCTTATGTCTTCTCTCGTCTGCAGACTGGGATATCTGCATGTGACAGTTACCTATTTTTCCTCCACAGGTCTACTGTCTGCAGATCATTTGACTGACAGCTATGGGACCAGCAACAAGGACAAGCTTCCAAATGTTTGCTCTGGTTGCTGTTTTCTGCCTATTCTGTAAGTTTTACCACCAAAGACTTTTGATCCAAAACATTTCCACTCCATAGCTGAACTTAGATGTATGTTACGTTCCTGTGCGTGTCATCAGCAAATTGCATTTCAGTATGTTTTCATGATTGAAGAACTAATCAAACTGAAACTGTAATTGCTTCAAAGTCCTATTTCCATTTTAATTGTTCTAATTATATTCCCAACAGCATCCACAGGTATCAGCCAAGCACTGAGGTCAGAAGTGCGTGGCAAGCTGGGCGCTGTGGTGGAGCTGGAATGCGGCTCTCCCCCAGACTTGGTAGTGTCTGCCACGCAACATGTGGTGGAATGGGTGCGCCAGGGAGTCGACACCGCCGTCCTAATCAAATTTGGAGCATATGCCCCTCGTGTGCATCCCACGTATGATGGTGAGTCTCTTTGAAAACAAGGCAACCTCATGGATAAAAGTTCTCAGTTGCCATGATTGATTATAAGCATCATACAAAACCCTAACCGTAACCCATGTCGCGGTTAAAATCAAGCAAAAATACAGTAATCTTCTATAAAGCAAAGGTTAAATCCTCAATCTGCGAATTCTTCAACTGATTGGCTGTATGTAGAACAGCAGGAACACAGGTTTAGAACGAATACCAAAACCTCCTAATTTGTTTAGAGTGCTGTGTGTGTGTGTGTGTGTGTGTGTGTGTGTGTGTGTGTGTGTGTGTGTGTGTGTGTGTGTGTGTGTGTGTGTGTGTGTGTGTGTGTGTGTGTGTGTGTGTGTGTGTGTGTGTGTGTGTGTGTGTGTGTGTGTGTGTGTGTGTTTTTTGGGGGGGGGGGCTTTCAAGCTTTTTCACAAATTGCAGATTGGGCCTAACACAATTTTTCAGTGTTTTTTTTTGCTTTTACTTTAATCCCTGCAACCTACAGGTGTGCATAATGTTCTGATTGCCTATCATTCGGGGTGTTTATTTTGCCGTTTTCAGCACCGTCTGTTGCCAAACAGACCAGCTCATTACGATCTTTTTTTACTCACTTTCACTGAGCTGAAAAGAAAACAGCACCTAAAATGAGTATAGCATAACGAGGGTTCAGGTTAATTAGCCGCCAGCTTCCACAAGCTTCGAATCCTACAGAGAGTTTGAAATTCTTCCCCATAAATGTTCAGAAGAGGAAGCTGTCATCTGTTTTTCCTACATACAACATATTTTAAAATATCCTTAATGTGTGTGTGTGTGTGTGTGTGTGTATGTGTGTGTGTGTGTGTGTGTGTGTGTGTGTGTGTGTGTGTGTGTGTGTGTGTGTGTGTGTGTGTGTGTGTGTGTGTGTGTGTGTGTGTGTGTGTGTGTGTGTGTGTGTGTGTGTGTGTGTGTGTGTGTGTGTGTGTGTGTGTGTGCGTGCGTGCGTGCGTGCGCGCGTGTGTTGGGGGCCTTTATTTAATTGTCAATGCTTCCCCATCTGTTATGTGGAAGCATTTGAAAGTTGTGTGAGCCAAGTCTTGGTCTCGCGAGACTAGTTAATTAGTAGCTCTTTAACCAGCTCTTGTTACATTTGTTAGCTCCCAGTTTCCAGGCTTCAATCCTGACTGGCTGTCACATGCTGCGGTGGCAGTTCCTATTGAATGAACAAATGACATAGTGCGTAGTTTCCATGGAAACTTCACCACCACACCTTGATGCTCTTTTACAACTGGCATCCTGGTCGCTCAGTGGGGGCTGTTCTGAGAACAGTTGAGTCTCTCAGATTGCATTATGTGCCATTGTCCCCTCTCTGCCCCAAAGCTCTGAGAAGAACAAAGCCAGTCTGTGGGGAAAAGCGATCCTCTATGAAGCAAGAATACCTTTGTGTGTGTGTGACTGCTGTTGTTCTTTAAAGTCACAAACAAAGGAACCGATGTAGACAATGGGAAAGCATGTCTGGGTGGCTCAGGGATCCTTTTAGTCGGAATCTCCCTCTTTTCCAGTGGAGATACTGCGAGAGAAATCCAACCTATCGACCCCTCTCCGAAAGCTATTGGCATCTCAGCAGGAGTGCTGTGCAGGCTTTTAACAATATTACAGTTTCCAGCTATGATACCATAATACAAGAGCAATGAAAAGCGCAGAAAAAAAAGATGTCTTACTGTTCCACTTGCAGCAATAAGACAACTGGTTATTTTATTATATATATATATATATATATATATATATATATTACATTTATTTTTTTTAATTTTTCTTTCTTTCTTATAAATATACATTTAAATAATGTTACTGGATAATCTATTATCTTTGTATGGGAAATAGTCTTTCCCATACAAAAAATAATGCTTATTCTTATAACATTACAATACCACTGTCCTCCAGAAATACTTAGCATCACTGTAGTTTGTTAGTGCCGCCCTATTTGTCAGTGAGGTCGTGTAGGTGTTTGCCAAAGTCTGTTAAACACTGCTGAGGCCATTCTCATTTCAGTGTTAGAGAAAGAATGCCACACCCTTATGTCTAATTTATGCTCCGTCCTACAACGGTGCCGCACGCCGGAAATAGATGATGTACAAGCACACAGCGCGTTGCGTCCACAATGCGCTATGAGCTTGTAGGTCGGCTATTTTCGGCATGCGACACCTTCGTACGAGCAAGTGTAAATCAGGCTTCACCTGCCAGACAAGGTAGAACGATACAGACATTTACATAGCAATAAAGTCAGGCTGAAACCTTGGCTCGAGAATTATTGTAAGTGGGGGCATGGGATACTTTAATTTCTTCCCAGCTCATAAAAGAGGCTAGCCTTTTGTCATGGACTTTAAAGAGGATCCTTCAAGGTGCACTAATGTCATGTTTTATTACGATGAATTTTAGCTCCGGAATGAGAAGGGATACGCGCTGGTCGCACTAGTAATACATTTAATCTGTGTACCTTTGGATCCATGGCATCAATAAAATCAATCTATTTTTTGGCAAACGTCCATTAGAATTTGCTGACAATTTGCTGAGAAAACAGCCTCCACTCTCAAAACAAATGCATGTCCTTTATAGAAGAGGGGCTACTCGATACCAGTGCGCCTCTCGGGTAACAAACAGATCGTTTAGAAAAGGTCCCGTGCTTCAAGGCCACAAAAGGTTTTAAAAAAAGCTGCATTGTCCAATCCGAAGCCTGGTACGAGCTTTCTCACAGGTACTGCACTAAGAAGTACTGTGATGAGGAAGGGACAGGTGCAACATGGGAGGGTACTAGGGGGGTTAGAACTGCATAGACTGTGGTGTGGATTTCACTTCCTCAGGGCTGTTCTCAGGTGTCGTCGGCGAGGCAGCCCCATGGATCGGTGTCTGGCTTCAGGTAGAGAACCAATAATCCACCTGTTACTCACCTGTGACCCGGCACAGTGATTCTAGTGGAACCTGCCCAAGTGCTTAGGGGTACAACAGTTAATCGAACTGATAGAGTTGAATAGATTTGATCAATTACAATAAAATGGTTCATTTTCAAAAATACAGGAAATAGCCAATCTACAAGCTCACAATGCATCGCAATGCGACAGGTTGTGAGCTTGTTGTTCGGTTTATGTTATTATGTGAAATAAAAAACACACTTCTAGATCATTCAATTAATCTTAAAGGTAATCGATAGAATAATCACTAAGAAAATAATCCATGGTTACAGACCAAGTGTCTTACAGACCAAGTGTTTGCAACTTCAACTTGAACTGTGCCTTGAGGCAGATCATCATTCCAATGCTTTTTACCTCTTCCAAGATGCTACTGTACTACATACCAATGCATTTAACAGGAATAGAACACGATACGTGAGTATAGTGTATATCGTATGTATGTTGCTTGCGGGTGGACACGGTAAGAGAAGATTTTCTGTCGATTGGTCTGCCATGAGTGGAAATAAAGTAATCCTTGCCGAGCCATGCGGCCCATAGGGCAGGAGCCTATCTCCTGTTTCTGTAGCGTGAGGCAGCTTGATGTACAAGTACACCCCCTGGACATGACGCTAGTATGTCACAGGGACTTACCCCCAATTCAACCCTTGATGCTGAGTGCCAAGCGGGGAGGCATTGGGTCTTGAGTCTTTGGTATGACCCGGCCGGGGATCGAACCCCCCGATCTCCCAATCTCAGGGCGGACACTCCCCCCCCCCTCCCCCATAGTTCCCATTTTTCCTTCAGCACACAAACAGTTGCTGATGCTTGAGAAAGTCAATACAGCTGTATAAATGCTGTGTTAGCAAGCTGTTACCGCGTAATTCCCCTCACCCGAACACCATGACCAGATTGTGTATAGACACAACACATTACATCCTGAGCTAACATCGCTAATGTGCTTTCCTTTCGTCTGTCGCCAAATGTGAAAGTTGAGCATTAGCGGCTCCCTGGAACGACAATGTAAAATCCTGAGTTTTCATTCATGTCTGAGACCCTATGGGTCCGTTATTACAATATCAGAGGAAGGACTTTTCTGTGTATGGCTTTTTTTTGTATTCACCGGCTGCAGTGGGTCTGCCCCGGATGGCATGCCGAGTTGTGATGATTCAAATTTTAAAACGCTCACACAAGTAGACCTCAATAGAACAACAAGCGATGAAGAGTGTAACCCTATCTGCTCCATTCTCTGACCGAAACCTGAATGCCTCTACACACGGTGAAACGCTTGCCAAGGGCTGACGGTATGTCTTAGAGAACGGATAGGCCCTGGGCCACAGGAATATAATATTCTCACAGGGACATCAACATCCATCTTTTTAAAGCCATGAATTGAATTTAGATCATTGTTAATATGCAGCACCGTCAAGCTAAACAAACCAGATTCCCCAGAAGACTGCCCCATAATTGAAGAATTATTTTTCAAAATGCTTTACATCCATTTTGGAAAGTAAAAATCAATGCCCAAACTACATCATTTAATATCTCTGTAATTGAGATCCAGTTTGTAAAACCGTTATCATTTTGTAAACCAAGGACTTAAGTTTCCTGGTATATGCTCCACTATAATCAGTTTTACCCGCTCTATGATTCATTTATAGTTTTGTGTTATCAATCATTTGGTAAGAGTAGGCGCCACTTCTCTCAGATGATGAATTTCTCATTTTGAAGCTCAGCTCTCTGTTCTTCAAGAGGGTATTATATCACAGAGCATTTTTGTCACGGCAAGGTTTATGTTACTTTGTCACCCGAGAATGCATTGATGGATGAATGCATGTAGGGCCTCAGCAAGACACGGCTTTGGCAAGTGACGAGAGAATTTTGCCTGTGTGTTGGTTTAAAGTGGGTTCAGCTGAACTAAATAAGGACTCACCTTTGGCTCAGACACAGAACTGCTCTCTTCGGCTTATTCAATGTAGCCACTGGACGTAAGATGACAAAAGAATAAGAAGGATTTGGGGCCAGGGTTTCTTTTTGGCTAGCTGTTGATGGGGGGAGGTTGTGCAGTGCACTTGTTTTCAGTATCCCTTTCAGTATGTATTGTGGTATGAAAAAGATGGGGAAAAAACCCACCCATAACATGATATATAGAATAACTCTACCCTAATGGCCCTGCATTTGTTTGTTCGAGCTGCGCTATAAGCCTAGAGGACAGCATTCATTCGTTTTAAAGCCTTTGAGCACTAGAGGTAGTTTTCATTGGGTGGCCAACCCTCGTCTGATGAATGATGTGTAATGGAGGGACACCGGGGGAAGGGAAATTTGGTGGTGTCCAGGTTTCAGTGTGCTCCAAAAGGGGAGGGAAAGCTAGAACACATGAGCACTTACACTCTTTCATGTTTATATTGTACACTACACGCACACACGCACGCACGCACGCACGCACGCACGCACGCACGCACGCACGCACGCACGCACGCACGCACGCACGCACGCACGCACGCACGCACGCACGCACCCCATCTCAGATTACAACTGTCTTTTACACCCCTTGTTCTGTGTTTTGCTCGATACACACTCGGCCCCTCCCTCCCGACATTCAAATTGTTGCATTTGCCTCTGTGCATTTTTCAAATCCCAGCAGCAGTGGCACGAGGTCACCTTCTCGCCCCAACCCCGTCACTCCGCCTCTTCCTTTCATGATGATTCATACGGATGCTGTCTTGATGCCGTGTCAGGTGTCACTCACACAACCTATTCTCCAAGCTGTTAAAGAAACCTGTATCAGGCCATGGCATATCTAAATTAGGAGTCAACAGGTTAGGGTTTTTTGGAAATTGCTAATCCGCTGAGTGCACGCTGATGCATGTTTTGTATCAAGCACACCCACACACACACACATCCCCCACCATTACCACCCCTGTGGATTTAGTCCCCTTTGGTGGCTTGGAAAAGTAAACACGGTATGTTATCGCTGCCAACATACTCAGCTCTCACTTCCTGGTTTCCTCTGTGACTGTCAAAGCTGTCCCTCCCTACCACTGTTCCCAGATATCACAGCTATGGTTAATAATTACCAACAAGGCATAGACATCCCAGTGGTACGTGCTTTGGATCCGACACTACACTGTGAGTGTGTGTATGGGGGGGTTCACGCTGTGTTCATTTTTGTTTACATGTTTCTTCTTCTTCTGAGAGAGAGAGCGTTTGGTCTAAAGTGGCAGGGACTCCCCACCAGTTTGCCAACTTTCAAGCGTTGAGCGTCTGAATGTTTCATTTCCAGATTTTCCACAGTATATCTCTGTTGCCCGCTGGTTCTGTTAATGTTCACTCATAAAAAAGAAAGGGGAAAAAAAAGGAATGTGTGGGAAATGTATTTCTATATGTATTTTTGGGTTAGTTAGTGTAGGAGAGAGACAGGAAATTGAGGGCAGGGAGTGGAGGAAGACAACGCAGCACTCCATAATCCGCAATTGAACCAGGGACAACGTGATTATGTTGTCGGCGTGTTATCCAGTCAGTGCAGCAACAATTACGAAGAAAGAGTATATTTCTGTAAAAAAAAAGGTTGCCTCTATATTCAAAAAGAGAGTTGAATAGAGAGGAGTTGTCAAGAAAGTAAGGCCACTAAATAAAGGAGACATGGGAAGATAGGTGTGAGTCAGCAAGCACCACAACCCAAAGGGAGCTGTCTCCTGGCAACCAGGAGCTCACATTTCCGTGTGTGTGTGTGTGTGTGTGTGTGTGTGTGTGTGTGTGTGTGTGTGTGTGTGTGTGTGTGTGTGTGTGCGGGTGTGGGGGCGGGTGTGTGTGTGTGTGTGTGTGCGGGTGTGGGGGCGGGTGTGTGTGTGTGCGTGCGTGTTGGTTTATCTCTCTGTGTCACTTGAATGCCATTGTTGGTTGCATTCATGAAAACTAACTCAACAAATGCAATGCAATGCATTGTAACCTTTATTTGTTCAGGGCAGGTTGCTGAGCACGATTGACCACCACAGTGGTAACACTTCCTGGTTCAACAACCCTTACCCCTCTCTAAAATAACGGGGTGTGATATATCACAGAAGTCTCTTTAAGAGAATTTGGTTCACTCCATTTACTCTGAACAATCATGTTAAAGAAGTAATTCGCATTCATGTGCACTGCAATAGTGCACTTGCAGCACTAACCCATGTTTTTGTGATTTAGTCAAATGTTGGATTTCCCTCCTTTGACGTAAAACTCATGCTTCTCCACATTTATCATTTTAGTTATTTTTGAACGAAAATGTTGCTGCATGACGTCAAGCCCTATCACATGCAAATAGGGTAATCAGCATAATGTGAGTGTGTTGGAGGTGCAATCAAAGGTGGTTCTTGTTACAGTTGTTTATTGCGATGCAATCTGCTACTGACTTCTGTAACAACTGATTAACCCTTCATGAATCAATAATCTCTTCTCTTCTCTTCTCTTCTCTTCTCTTCTCTTCTCTTCTCTTCTCTTCTCTTCTCTTCTCTTCTCTTCTCTTCTCTTCTCTTCTCTTCTCTTCTCTTCTCTTCTCACACTGTTTTGTTCTCAGGACGTGTGGCTTTGGTGAGGAACACAACCCTGCAGGTGATGGGCTTACAACTGGAGGACCAAGGCTTGTATGAATGTCGTATCTTCCTCCTGGATAAATCCACTTACAACAGCACATGGACACTGTTAACTGTAACAGGTGAGATTTCATGGGGAGTGACTGAGTGAATCAGTGAGTGAGTGAGTGAGTGAGTGACTGACTGACTGACGTTTTATTTTCGGGTCTTGTCCTTCAGGACCCATCCCTTATGGCATTAAAGACACCAAAACATAATTATGCAAAATTACCTTAACATCTCACTAAACAAAAAGCTGCACGACAGACACAATTTACACAAGATTTGTTTTTTAACAATTATTTGTAACACAAGATCAAAAATTAAGATATCATAATGTTCTCTTTGTTTGCTCATCCCAGTCTTTCTTTAAGTATTCAGAAGACCATTTAAGTCTCTCTGCATCACTGAACCACATCAAATCAAGTTTTTCTTTGCGTGTGGGTTCCCCAGATTGTTGCGTGTGTGTGCCTGCATGTGATTGTTTTTTGTCAGACAGCCTTGAACTTGTAATGCATACATAACATGAAGGGAGTGCAGTCCTCACTGTAATCACAGACACAAACTAACCATATGAAAATTAACTGGCAGCGTATGAAACACACATGGGTTGCCTTTTGTTCTTTGTGGTTCTTAACCCATTTAGACCGGTAAAGAATCTGTGTCATCATTTCTTTGGGCTATTCAAAAAATAGCAGATCTACAAGCTCAGTGCCAAGCTATGTCCGCTATTTATATATTTTTTAATCATGAACATTTGTGCACATCGTTTAATATATATATTCTTTAAGCAAACATTTGTTAAATATTTTGTTCCAGGGACCCCCCAGAAGCAAAGATTTGAGTTACGAATGTTCGCTTTAAAAATATATATATATTTAAAAAGCACACATTTTCACGCTTTTTCAAAAATAGCAGATCTACAAGCTCATAGCACGGCACTCGGTGCTATGAGCTTGTATATCTGCTATTTTTTAATAGCCCAAAGAAATCTAAAAAACAACAGAGATGCGTTCCCCCGGATTGAATGGGTTAAAATTATCTTGGATCTCCATCTGTGGTTTCAAAAAGCGTGACTATCTCTGCACACAGCCTGCACAAAACAAGGCATTAGTACCCGCAGGATCAAAGCAGGAACAGAAAGCCATGTCTAAGTCTCTGGGTGTGAAAGTGAGGTGAGAGGTGAGTATTAGGATAGATTACCTCCTCGTCTGCTTGGTGCCTGACAGTCACAGACATGCCCTGCAGGAGCACTCTTCTCCACATTGTCTGACAGCTTTCCTCAGTGTGTGAACCTCAGCAGTGGTGGAAAAAAGTACTCACATTTTGAGTTAAAGTATCAATACTGCAATGTAGAAATGTAGAAAAGTAAAAGTCGGGAATTAAACATTTACGTGAGTAAAAGTACAAAAGTATTTGCATCAAAAAATACTTAAAGTACCAACAGTAAAAGTACTCATTATGAAGAATGTCCGTTTGTTTTGTAATAATAATGAAAATCTACAAAGTAACTAGCAACTAAGTTTTCAAATAATTGTTGTGGAGTAAAAGTACAATATTTGCCTCTGAGATGTAGTGGAGTAGAAGTAAAATTACTGAAAATTGGAAATACTCCAGTTAAGTCAAAATACCTCAAAATTGTACTTAAGTACAGTACTTGAGTACATGTACTTAGTTACTTTACACCACAGAACCTCAGTGACTCTCACCCAGACACAAGGGCAGCAATGGAGAATGAAGCCTGGGTGAGTTGTACTTAGTTTTGCGTTGGTGTCTTGCACCGCAAATAACCGATTTACAAGCTCAAAACGCGTCGCGCTATGTAACACTGCATGTTGTGAGCTTGCAGATCTGCTATTTTTGTTGCACGACACCGGCACACAACTAAGTATAATTCAGGCTTAAGGGGAAAAAGAAGTCAGCCAAACAGTGGTTTGGGGACCCAAACAATAGCTGCGAGAGGTTCTGCACCGTGATGGATGAATAGCACTTCAATTGAGGAATGTTGACTTAAAATGTATTGGGTCTGCCCTACAGGATGGTCAGATGATGGCTCAAACTATGTAACCGCAAAGAATAACAGGGTTAGAAGAAGTTGCAGTGGTCGACACTCATTCAACACAAAAATGTCCTATGTGCTGCAATAGTTACTATTATTATTACCATTATTTTAAAACAAAAACAATATTTGTTTCACCATAGCTCCACCAACCTTTACTAAAACACCACCACCTGTCATGGAGGCTCTGGTTGGAAATCAACTGACTTTTGCCTGCGTTGCTAGAGGCAACCCTACCCCTACTGTACGCTGGTTGAAAGATGGCGTGGTTCAAGGAGAAAATGCTGAGGTATGTCTGGCAACACTCATCATGTACACTACAGTATATACAGTATGGGCCCTATCTTGCGCACCCCCTTACCCCTTATCCCTGAACTTATTAGCCATATTTTACTATTTTACATTTTTTAGTAAAATAGTTCAACTAGCCGATCTACATTGACACGTTGTGAGCTTGTAGATCGGCTAATTGCTCTATTTTAAAATGTTTTTCAAATAGTTAAAAATGGCTTTGTCTGTCTGTCTGTCTGTATGTCTGTCTGTCTGTCTGTCTGTCTGTCTGTCTGTCTGTCTGTCTTAGGTCCAGGATGGAACACTGTCTGTGCGAGCTCTGGGTATTGCATCAGGAGGACAGTACACCTGTCATGCGTCCAACTCAGAGGGGAACGTGACCCACATCACAAAACTCAAGGTCAAAGGTCTGTATGCCTCTATGCCTATTGCCATTCTGTCTGTATTTCTGCCTGTCTGCATGTCTTGTCTGTGTGGCAGTCTGTCTCTCTTCTTCGCTATTTAAGCATCAATCCAGGGTTGTACAAATTATTTTGTGTATTAATTTAAATCATGATGACGTTGGCTTTTAGAATTTGGCAAAGTTTTAAAGTATCACTTCATTCTGCCGTCATATTAGATTGAGCACACATTAGACTAAGCTATTAAAATGAAGCAATCTTTTTTTTTTTTTTAAGTAATATTTTTCTTGGCCAAATTCAGCAGTTCTGAATCCACCAGTCAAAGAGAGAAATAAGCTATGCAGGGCAGACTGCTGGAAGTTTGTAATAATGTAATCATTCTTTCCGCAAAATCATTAAGACAGTATTCACAGTATTTGGCAAAAATAAATGTGTTGCTTCAAACCACACAGCGCAGAAGAACCTCTATTTCCATTTAGTTTTTCCAACCGCTACAGAATAAACAATCATTGTGCAAATGTTGTGAATGATATGGCTATCACAACACTCAATTTTCAAAATATCTCAACTCAACTTGATAAGTTCTTGTTTGGCTAACTGCCTCCATACCATGTCTGTTTCCAGTGGTGTAAAGTAACTAAGTACATGTACTAACTAAAGAACTGCACCTTTTTGTACATTTTGAGGTATTTTTACTTCACTGGAGTATTTCCAATTTTCAGTACATTTACTTCTACTCCGCTACATCTCAGAGACAAATATTATACATTTACTCCACTACAATTATTTTAAAACTTGAGTTACTTGTTACTTTTGATTATCATTACAAAACATACATTAACCACTTCAGCCCTACATATATACATTTTGGCCATTTGAAAATAGTCGATGTTCAAGCTCACAATGCGTCGCGATGCGGCACATTGTGAGCTTGTAGATCTGCTATTTTCAAAAGATTTTTTACACATTTTATATATTTGAAAACTTGTGAAATGGGACATTCTGCACAATGAGTACTGTCTACTTTTGGTACTTTAAGTACATTTTAATACCAATACTTATGTACTTCTACTCAAGTACATTTTTTATTCTGGACTTTTACGAGTAACATAGTATTTCTACATTGCAGTATCGATACTTTTACTTACGTATAAAATGTGAGTACTTTTTCCACCACTGTCTGTTTCCCCTGCTTGCATCACGTCAGGGATTGGCAACACAAAACCCTGAACTTGCACTCTGCCCTTGGCCCCCCTTAGCCACATGAAATGACTAAAGTGGTAGAAAAAAAAGCGGGGTAAAAATGATTGGCTTGAATTTAAAATAATACAAATAAAAAGTAATTTATCTAATAATTCAGAATACTAAACTAGTTTTTTCTTTTACTGTATACATTGCAAGAATCAAGACATCCGTTTGAGGTTTGCTATCAGAAGTCTTCTGATAGCATTCTACATTCCCGGAAATGGATTTGTTTAGCTGTAGACATGGTTTTCAGCAGTGATAAGGCATGTTTCTATACTCTGTTCTTTGCGCGCTTTTACAGTACACAACCTTGTTTTTATTCCGTTCTTATGTCAATGTTATGACTGTTGTGCGATACCTTTTGTAACCTCTGCATAATTGTATTTTGTCGAAGACGTACCTATCTCTATTCCAAATACTGCACAATGCAGGCTACATGCACATACCTGAATAACAATATAAGGGTTACATGGAGCAGATCTAACTGTAACATTAGGCCTTTATAATCCATTTCGTCTATAACACACAGAAATAATGGCAAAATCATGGGGACATCATAGTGAAAAAACATGACTTCCACAGTGCTTTGGTCACGGTTTCTGGCAGTGTCACAAACAGAATGGATGTAACCCTTGAATTGTTACTCAGGCATGTGCATGTGGCATTTATATCTATAAAGCATTTAATTGATCACTGATGATGGCTGTAAAAATCTGCTCTTGTGGTCATTTACTCCTAAGACAAATTACCTGTCTGCCAGCCTTCTTCTGTGGGCTTTTTTGTTTGATAGAGAATACAAGCATGCATGCAGACACAATATAGACGCACACACACACACACACACACACACACACACACACACACACACACACACACACACACACACACACACACACACACACACACACAGCCTGAACATGCAGACAGAGATAGGAGAAGACATTCATGGTATTATATGTACTTAATTAATGTGTGTGTGTGTGTGTGTGTGTGTGTTGTTGATGTGTTAGGTCCCCCAGTCATCGTCATCCCTCCAAAGAGCACGTCTCTCAACATGTCCCAGAATGCACTGCTGCGATGCCAGGCAGTGGCGGATCCTCCCAACATGACTTACGTGTGGCTGAGAGGCGGTGAAAACGTGCACCATATAGAGTGAGTGAACATCTGAGGGTGGAAGCACATTTTTTATGCAAAAAACAATGCATGCACAGTAAAAAAGTCCTGAGTGTTAACTCCAATCCACATGCTTTTTATGCCAAAGATCACACAGGTCACAAAAGATCACAAAATAGCTTATTTTTCTTATTCATTGTATGAGAAGTATATTGCTCTTAGGTGATTAACATATTTGAAAAACACTTTAGAGTGTGTGTGTGTGCAATCCGTGTGTGCATGCGTGGGGGGTCTGATGTAAGAAGAGGGGCTCCAAGGAAAAGAGGTTGGGAATCACAATCAGAATGTAGATATGTATATTGCATCTGCAGGCTGTTGATGTGATTCTGTTTGTCTGGCAGCTTTCCCAGTGTTTGGTTTCTCTCTGGTTCGGATAAAATGCATGAAAAATGTAAACTGAGTATTCTCCTTTACCCACTCGCAGTGACATGAAACAAAATTTGCTTAACCTCGCTGTGCTCACTGGTGAATATACGCCATAGAGAAACCTCCTACGCAGCTGATGCTGGAGAGAGAGACAGTTTAACCCATTAAGACCTGAGGTTCCGCAAAATGTCTTCTAAATCCTAACAGTTTTTTGAAAAAAACGTATGTTGCTATGTCAGTGGTTTTCAAACTTTTTAGGACCCCCAAAATGTATATGTATTTGGCCGCAGACCCCCATCTCAAAATATATTGTTCCAGGGACCCCCCCAGAAGCAAAGATTTGAGTAACAAATGTTCGCTTTAAAAATATATATATTCAAAGATTTGCACAAGTGCTCTTGATTTTTCTTTTTTTTTTTGAATAGCCCAAAGTGTAAAATAATGCTTTTTAGCTCAAAGCTAAGAATGACACAGATGCGTCCCAGGTCTTTAATGGGTTAACTTGAATGTATTGCAACAAGGCCAACAACTGACAAGACTGCGATAATTCTGAAGAAGCCAGTTCACCTTGTGATTTCTCATGTGCCCCCCCCCCCCCCGAAGGACCCTGAAATCACGTGTCAAGATCATGGTAGATGGCACTCTCCTCATCTCCAGTCTAGTTCCAGAGGATTCTGGGAACTTCACCTGCATGCCAACCAATGGACTGCTCACCCCACCAACTGCATCGGCCAGCCTCACAGTGATGCGTAAGTACTGTACCAGCTACTGTAGTCTTAGTCATAGCCAGACGATCCACCTACCCATACCTCTGGTGACGTCTAGATTCTATGTTCGGGCTAAAACTCAGTGGAAACAATTTGGACATTTACAAATTAAGTTTTTCACAATAACATACTTTAGGGTGGAAATGTTGTGAGCTAAATATTTTTAAATTCGGGTCTTATGTCCTTTACATAAATGTTTGAACTTGCATAAGTGGTGGTATTGCAGAAAGGGTACGTTCAAATATGCTTGAAGTAATTGTGAACTACAATGAATCAGTTATTGAGCAACAAAAAAAAAGAACCAAGGATGAATGAATACTGTATGAATTCTGCATGAACTAATTCATTCTGGATGAAATCATTTTGAATGTGAGAAGGAATTATAAATGAATGAAGTCTGAATGACTTGTGAACAAATGAATTAATTCTGTCTACCTCTGCCTTTGTACGCTATGTTTTTGTTTTTCAACTCTGTGATAGCGCTCTCAACCCATTTGGAGAATCTTTTGTGGCATTACTTAGTAAACCCCTTCAATGACTGTGTCTTTACTTGCTACAATGTCAAGAAATTGTTCCACAAATGTATCAAAAATAATTGGAAAATAATATCTTTGCAAGTGCCTCATCTGTCTGGCTTATAATGGTCTTGCCTTATCATTAAGTAATTAAAGGAGCAATTTACTCATTTTCAATGTAATTGGTCCTCATTATTGCTCATTATAAGATGCCCCTTTCTGTCTACTCGCTCTGTGCCTCAGAAGTGGGCTGTGGACAGTTAAAAATCTGCATACCAATGACATCAGCGGGCACTCAGGTTAAAATGCCACAAGGGGCATCTGGATTTGTCGAGCGTCTATACAAACACAATTGGCCCGTGTTCAGGGGAGGGAAGCCGGCCAGGGAGGGTGATATCTGTCACTGCACGTACTCCTACGGGCTGTATCCACACGTTTCCTAGGGCATTGTGGGCATCACTTCCTGTCGATTTTATATGCTGATACCTGATCAAATCGACAGGAAGTGATGTCCACAATGCCCGAGGAAACTTGTGGATAGAGTCCAGTTTACTAAATATAGAAGGTTTAATAGGTTAAGGCAGGGGTCTTCAACAGGGGGTCCGGGACCCCGAGGGGGTCCTCAGAGTTACTACACGGGGTCGGCCAAATCTTTGTGCGTTGCGGAACATTAGCCGATGCGAGGCACTGCGAGGCATTGTGAGCTTGTAGATCTGCTATTTTCGGAGAGTTGGTGTAGTGAAGAAAAAGACCAGACCAAGTACAGAGCCAACGGTCAAGTTGACTAAATATTGAGGGTTTAAAAGCTTAACTATCTGAAAATACTCATTAGCCTGACTCCAACTGTCTATGAAAAGTTGAATCTGTCTCTCTCTCAGCAAGGGGTCCTTGGCCTGAAAAAGTTGAATTCCTGGGTTAAGGGTTTTAATGTTACTGACTAATGAACAAAATAGGATTGATTTTGCATAATATTCTGATTCTGATTCCCCACTTCTGTGCAGACCCAGCCCAAGCTCTTCAAATGCCCAAGGAAACATACCTTCCCACAGCTATGGAGGGCCTTGTCACCTGTCCTATGATGGCTCAGCCTCCTCTGCTACGAGTCACCTGGACCAAGGACGGAGAGCCTCTTAATCTGTCTTTGGTAAGTAGGCCTGTCACAATTATTACATAATTACCCGATTTGTTTGTGATAATCGCAATTATTAATCGTAGGTATACAATTATTAAATAGGCTATGTCCTATTTTGGCCATAGTGCAGTATTAATTTTGATTGTTGGTACCGATTGTAAGTGATTTCTTTTTTTAACTTATTTGTCATATCTGCCCGGTGTGATTTTTGTTTACAAAGCCTAAAAGCCAAACAGAAATGCAATTTTTATTTATATGTTCCAATTTTCAATGCCAAAACTATTAAATCCTTAATCGCAATTATTTGTATGGTAATTAAATCATAAAGTAAAATGTCATGTTCGTGATGACCCTATTGGTATAAGTAGTTTACTTGTGTCTGCCCACCTGGAAGATCCTCATAATACTGTCAGAGCTCTGCAGTATGCCTACACACTTTTGTTTGTTTATTTCTGCTGTATGGGCCGCCCACACTGCAGCAGTTTGCTGTGTTCTTGCACTGCAAGCAACTAGTGGGGAGAATCCATTCATTTTTTATGAAAATGTTGCGTAAATGTCATCCAAATGTTGACAAAAGTCACATTGCATCTTTTTTTATATTTTTCTTTGAATGATAAAGTTGGCTGCACCTGAGCTTACCTATCGTCGCTGTCGGGTGGAACCCTTGTATGTCCAAAACTTATTTTTCAGAAAATGGCAAAAAAGAACCTGTGTTCCAATGGATCCAATGTAGTTATTATTAAGTCACAAGCTCCTGTCAATACTTTTCATTGGTTGAATATGTATAAAACCCACAGACAGCCTTAACCAGTTTCACTTTCAAAATTGACGAAAAATGCGAAAATAGCACAGCTGCAAGCTCACAACGTGTGCCTCGTGATCATGTAGATCAAACAAAAATAAATAAATATAATATAATATGTATGGAGAATGTGAATGTATCAAATATGGAGATACAAGGTTTCTGCCCGACAGCAGTGTTACACAATATGTCACCCAATCCCATCCTAGGCCCATGGTTGTGTGTAAAGTGATCTTTAATTCATGGCAGAAAGGTGCTGCTTTTGCTGCTTGAGTTTGATCCTTTTCAGGTGGTAGAATAGAAGAGAATTGACAGTGCATATTCAGAGGGTTTGTGGTTAAAACAGGCTGAAGGGCATAAATAATGCTTCATTTATACTCCGTCATACGATGGTGCCTTATGCCGAAAATAGCTGATCTGCACGCTCACAACGTACAGCAAAGTGTAAATCAGGCTATCCTGCTCTGTCCTCGTTCCTCGCTCCTCTAGCCTATCCCATACTTGAACCAGAAATAGAAGAAGAATTTGGCGATCATGCCAAGTTCTTCAAGGACAGAGGAGCGAGCATTAGGAGGCATCTCTGAGGAGCTATGAGCCAAGGAATTTCAATAAGAAGAAATAGAAGCGCTCGACGCTGGGCATACGCCATTGACGCACATGGTTGGCAAACTCGCTCCGGAAGTTCGATGAAATGCGTTGCAGTCAATGAGAGTCGGCTGGACCAGCTTATGAACAAACACTAATTTCTGCTTATGAACAACTTATAGACTAGACAATTCTTTTTTTTACCCCTTTTTCTCCCCAATTTAGTCGTTTTGCCAATTAATTCCTCCCCACACACATATCTGTGTTGTCACTGCTGTCGTATCCTACTGACTCACCTGCCAGTGAGGAGCCCCCACCAGGAGGACGTAGAGCCTTCGTCCTACTCCTCTCGCAACACTCCCCGCTGACAGGTGACGCCCCAGCCCGTAGGAGTACGTGCAATGACTAATATCACCCTCCCCGTCCGGCTTCCCTCCCCCGAACACGGGCCAATTGTGTTCGTGTAGACCCTCGACAAAGCCGGTTGCACCACAGTGAATTCGAACCCACAACCTCCGTGGTGGTGGGCAGTGACTTTACCACTGCGCCACCCGAGCACAACAAACACTATTTCTGAATGACTGCAACCTTTGTCATATAATCGGTTCAGGAATGTAAAAGAAGACATATCACAGGTTGTTTTCTGATCGCTAGTTTTTCGATGTGGACTCTACATAATTTTATTGAGGCGTCTAAACAGCGCCAGTTATCGTTTCTGACTCGGTAGTATTGCGAGATGTGGTTGTCAGGCTGTCAATGATGGTTAGTCTCTCGATAACAGCACGTCACAGTCGGAAACGTACGCTGTGCTCTTTAGCTTACATTTTTTATCCCACGATTTTTGTAACTCATTTTTTCACCCAGTGCCAATTGCCTAAGTTTGTAATCCTGGGCGCTACTCTCCCTCTGCCAACCTGGAGAGAGCCCCGAACTGAGCTCATGCTTCTTTCATTGCATGAGGAGTGAGCAGGCCGCTTCTTATCATCTGACAAGGGGGAGTTTCCCCGGTAGGACGTAGCGCGTGGAAGGAACAACCAGTTCCTTTCCCCTCTATCAAGCGCCCCGGCTGACCAGGGGGAGGCAGTATAGAGACCAGGGTTACTGCATGTTTTTTTGTGATCGTACTTACCCTAGGGGACACGGGGAGAACATGCAAACTCCACATAGAAAGGCCCTTTTGACTCTGTGCTCTTTAGATACAGTACCTCAATAAGATTTTACAGTGTACACATTGAAAAGCAACACAGCAGAAACCAATGTGTGATATGATATGTCTACTTTTATATTCCTGGACAGAGTATTTTACAAAGGTCACTGTCGTACAGAAATAATGTTTGTTCATAAGCTGGTCTACCTGGCTCTCATCGACTGCAATGCACTCCTGGCTGCAGTTTGCCACCCAGTGTGACGAATCTGCCCGCAGAAATTGCTGGATTGCTGGATAGAGATATTGTATTCTTTCTTAGTCCATTAAGACCGGGAACGCATCTGTGTCATTTTAGATTTCTTTGGCCATTCAAAAATCTTGAAAATGTGTGCAAATCTATGAATATATCCATTTTTTAAAGCAAACATTTGTAACTCAAATCTTTGCTTCTGGGGGGTCCCTGGAACTGAATGTTTTGAGGTGGGGGTCCGTGGCCAAATACATATAATTTTGGGGGTCCTTGACATGAAAAAGTTTGAGAACCACTGATAAGTGTTCCAGAAAGCTGTTAGGATTTAGAAGACATTTGTAGAATCCCCAGAAGCAAAGATGTTAGGTAAAATGTTTGTTTTAAAAAAACATATATTCAAAGATTTAAAAAAAAAATAGCAGATCTACAAGCCCGTAGCGCGGCACTCTGTGCCACACTATGAGCTTGTATCTGCTATTTTTGAATAACCAAAGAAATCTAAAAACACACACACATTCTTTCCCAGTCTAAATGGGTTAAATAAGTTCCTCGCTATGAGCGAGGAAAAAGCAGTGAATCCTTCCAGGGAGACTTTCCAAGCTGAACAGCATGATGCTAATGAGTGACTCCACCCCTACAGCTGGCAGTGCTGCGTTGGTGTGCGTGTGTACGCGTCGGTGCCGCGGGGGAAGCCGATGTGTAACTGAAGCGGGGCAAATTAAACTGTGACATAACTAAAGACTGTTGTTTCATTGCCATCAATGAGCTGGGTTTTTACTGCGTCTAAGCAGAGTCATTAAGTTGGGGGTGGGGCTCAGCTGTGTTGTTGGTATCTGAAATTGACTGACGTCGCTTAATATGACGCTACCGGGAAATTCCTCCCAGTTCTCTAAACGTTTCTTCATTACCTCTCTCCTTGCCTCGTTTCATCCATGCATCCTCGGTGGGAGGGGATTTAAAAGAGGCCTGTTGCAGGAGACTCTGACGGTCCAAGTGACCATCAGTCCTGTTGATACATGTCTTGTGTCGGGTGGAAATCTCATATGTCCAAAACCGTTCCTTTTTATTTAGCTGAGGTTGCGGTTGCGGTTGCGGTTACTTACTGTACTGTGTATTTCACATTTACAGCATGTTTCAAGATACTATATGAAAAAAGAGAGAGAGAGATTAGAAAGAAGAAAAAAAAAACTGCCTAAAACATAGAAAGAAAATCCATCTCGCTCGTGGGATGTAAGGTTAAAAATGTTACTGCTACGTTGTAGCCACTTTGGATTTTATTCAGCTTTCTATTGTACATTCAAAAATATAGTTTTCCCACAATATTTTCCCATAAGATTTGGGATTATATGTTCACACTTCTGTTATTTTATGTATTTGATCCTGGAAATATATTTTCACAATATATTTAATATTTGCTATATCATGTTCTCCCATACACTTTCTCTCTAAATGTAATCTAATCTCTAATCTCACAAACCACTGAACCAATCAGTGGCAAATCTCCTGTGCACACTGCCAGCAGGCCAAGGAAGTACCTCCGTGCATTCTTCACACAATTGAAATAGTTTTGCTTCCGTTATCAAATGAAAGTTAAATATTAACTTTAATTCAATAATGGAAGCGGATCACGCTGAAACCTTGCCCAAATATAGAATCATATGTTTTACATACATCATAGATGACTCAAGTCATAGACTTGACACATTCAAATCAACATTCCAGTCCAGCTGTAAAATGCAAAATGACTAGATATGCTGTTGTGAGACCAAGGCTGAGACATTCATTCTCATCTATTATAGATATGTACATTGATATATAGAGATTAAAATCATTAATCCCTGCTCTTGATAGACAGTGATAGGATGTTCAATCCTAAACTGTGGATTTTACTGTGTAGGAGCAATTTCCTTGGGCACTCCTTGTTCTGTGTTATACCTCTCACTATTGTCCTGGTTCTCCATATCTATCTCTCTCTCTCTCTCTCTCTCTCTCACGCACACATGCACACTGTCTCTTCTTCTTTCACTCCTTTTAGCTCTGTCTCTCTCTTTATTCCAGCGAAGAGAGAAGAAATGTATTTTGTCTCTGACTTTCTCTCTTTCTTTCTCACTCTCCCTGTCCTAGCCTACTCTGTATTGAGTCTATTGTAGTGTCTATGGGAGCTTTGCAGCTTTATCCCCTTAATCTGAAGTTATGAATTCATCAATTTCGGGATAAAACTGTGCACTTCATACCAACAGAATGCCAGCTAACAAAGACGATACAAAATGCTCCTTGAAGTTTAGATTCTAAAATCAACAGCACACTTGGAATGGATAATGTGACTAGATGGTTATGATGCAATAATCCAACAGTATATGTTCTGATAAGGAAACACAACATAGAAGTGAACTATTGGTATCACACATGTGATAACCTTATGAGTCCTGAGATTAGCCTTCTTTAACCACTGGCAAGCTGCCAACAACCAGTTATAACAGCAGTGATGTCAGGCACAACCTGCTCCCTTTAACCCATTAAGACCTGAGGACCTGATTCTACAAATGTCTTCTAAATCCTTACAGTTTTCTGAAACACCTATGTTTCTGTATCAGTGGTTCTCAAACTTTCATGTCAAGGCCGCCGACCCCCATCTCAAAGTATTTTGTTCCAGGAACCCCCCAGAAGCAAAGATTTGAGTTAAATATGTTTGATTTAGAAAATATATATATTCAAAGATTTGTCACAAATGTTCACGATTTTTTTCAAAAATAGCAGATCTGCAAGCTCTTAGCGCGGCACAAAGTAACGCTCTATGAGCTTGTATATCTGCTATTTATGAATAGCCAAAGTATAAAATAATGATTAGTGTTTAGAATCAGAAATGGTTGTAAATAGGCGAACAAAGGCAAGCTCACATACTGTAGCAGAACTAAGTTCCAAAATATCAACATTTTCAAAAATAGCAGATTTACAAGCTTAAAGCGTGCCGCAATGCAACGCGTTATTCGTTGTTCGAATATAGGGCTTAAGTTGTTAATATGTCTGAAAAACGTGCGTGCATGCGTGTGCACCTGCGTGCGTGCATGTGTGTGTGTGTGTGTGTGTGCACGTGTGAGGGGTCTCAAATTTGTCAGATGTAAGAAGAGGGGGGGGCTCCAATGAAAATAGGCTGGGAACCACTGCCATAGGGGTGAAACACTGCCGGCCACCTCCACAGACACCCCAGGTCCCATGGGACTCCATGCCGGGTGCAAAGCTGGCAGGATAGTGTCCTTGTCGCCGGTGAGTCGGGACCCCTGCTGGTTGGTCGACGTGCCTGTTCGGCAGGGAAAGGTATCTGGGAGACATAGGGTGAGCCTCTGTGTTCTTATCCGTGCACGGGGCTGCGCTGATATCTGAACCTAGGTTTTGGCTCTTGCAGGCACAGAAAGTCTGTTTTTGTCGGAAACCAAAAGCATCTGGTTCTTTTAGAGACAGTGGAAATGTTTTGTCTCTGGCATTCAGCGGTGGAGAGACAGAGGAGCTGAGGTCGTTCAGACTTGGTTACCATGGTAACGAGATAAGGGTCTTTGAAGTCAGACTGTAGACGGCAGTAGCTGAGAGAAGAGTGTCTACATGAGTTCTGAGTTCTGGAGACAAGTTGCAGTTTATGCAACAAAAGAGTTCCTTTTGACACCATAGTGTGAGGTATAGTGTTTTGGGCTGGGATAGGCTGGCAGGGAGATGGGTATGCAGTAAATACAACGCCAAAGCCCTTTCCCCCCTCCTCTCAAGCACACAGTTCAACAAATCACCTGTTGAAGAAGGCTGTTGAGCTGAGAGAATTGTTATTGTACTGTTTGTAGTACTGTTTGTACTTTAACCACTTAAACCCTACATCAGGGGTGGCCAACTTCGATGATGGAGAGGGCCACTAAATTTCCACACCCATTTGAGGGGGGGCACATTGTGTATCTGCACTCTCACTAGTGGTATTCTAGTAACATTTGTAACATTTCTATTTAATTTCAAATGCATTTAGTAATACTTAAATGCAAATACATTGGACATGACAATTTAATGGAATGGAATGTAGTAAATAAAAGAAGTCTTGTAAACGTGCATGTTTGGAATTGGAACAGCTGAAATCAATAATATATCAGTATTTAGATATTGACCTGCAATCTGCATTAAGTGAAGGCGGTTGCCCATGTATGCCCTACATACTTTGTTGACCGGGGTCCCCAACGGGGTCTATACTTGGTCCCCTCCTTTTTCCTTCAACACTAAATCTCTTGGCTGAAAACAGTTTATCTACAAGCTCACAATGCTCTAGTGTAGATGTTCTATTTTCGACAAATGTTCACCTATTTTCACAGAATGTTTGCATACTGTATTACCACATGCACAGAATAGGGACGCTAGGATTCATGTGGTTAAATACATTTAGGGAATAAACATTTTCTAGCACATTCTCATCATTTGACACATTGTGAAATGTACATTTAAATGAGTCTAAACATTTCAAGAAAATATGCTTTCTTGTAAGTTAAATAGTTAACTTAATACTGTATGTTGTCATTGAAGCAATACACATGGAAGTTGTAGGACATTTCTGTACAGTTTTACAAACATCTATTTTCTTTACATTCTCTGAACCAAGGTGAAAGTCATTACTGGAAGGTTCCAGATGGGCACACAGTCAGTCCTGTTGCTCTGTATGTAAGTCACGTTGATTCCTTCATGGTTGGTGAATGTAAAATGAACAGACCTTCAGGCTCTGCAGGAGGGACGTTTTGGCACCTATAGCATGAGGAGCACAGAGGTCTATTTGGTTTGATCTACTTATCACATGAGGGTGAAAGTTATCATGATGAAAGGCGTGTACAATATGCCATATCCAAGCCACCCCCCCCCCCCCCTCATTTTGGTTTAACCCATTCTTCAGACCTGAAGCCAATTCTACAAATGCCGTCTAAATCAGTAGTTTTTGTGCCAAGGACCCCCAAAATGATATGTATTTGGCCGCGGACCCCCATCTGATAAATGTTTTGTGCCAGGTACCCCCAGAAGAGAGAATTTGTTTTAAAACATTCAAAATTATTAAAACTTTTTTCCTACACTTTTAAGATTTTTCAAAAACCTTTAAAAATAGCAGATGTACAAGCTCGCAGTGCGGCACAAAGTGACGCGCTGTGAGCTTGTAGATCTGCTATTTTTGAGAACCACTCCTCTAAACCACTGTTCTAAATCCTAAAAGTGGTTAACACGAGTGCGTGCAGGGGTCTCAGCTTTTGTCTGATGTCCAAGGAAAAATAGGTTGGGAATCCCTTGCCAGCTTGGATGACATGCTCGTCAACGTGCAAGGCTGTCAGCTGCTCTGTGCGGGCACACTCTCTCCTAACAGCACGCTTGTGCGTGCCTCACGGGCCCCAAGGCCCCGCTGTCGGTGTGCCTGCCTTGTTCTCGAATCTCAAGTGATTTCAAAAGTCGTGCATTTGTTGTCAAAACCTTGCACGAACGCAGGATGTTGAGTGAACACCCCAAAAAATTGGCCTGGGAGTGGTTCACACACCGATGAACAGAGATGAAAGACAAGTTGCTCTGAGAGAAATAAAGAAAGAGAGGGGAAGTGTGTGTGCGTGTGTGCGTGTGTGCGTGCGTGTGTGCGTGTGCGCGTGTGCGCGTGTGCGTGTGTGTGTGTGTGCGCGCGTGCGTGCGTGCGTGCGTGCGTGCGTGCGTTGGTGCAGGCCTGAAACACTACCTTTATCCTATCCATCACTCACCTTGTCACAGCAGATGGATATGTGGGTTTTGAGTTTCCCCACGTGGAGAGATAGACTCTTGTAGAGGAGGGCACAGGTGTCATCAAAGCACAGAAGGTGCCTCACCCTACATAGCATAGATGAGTAGAGGGACAGAGGATTGAAAAAACTCACATATAGATCCAAGTGAACAATGACAGGCAGTTTTGAAATATGGAAGACTCACCACCAGGGTGCACACTGCACTCTTCTTAAGGTGTTCATCCAAATGACATGCGGTGTAGGTGAGTAAATATGTGGCACATATATTGTAGCTGTCATGACACAGTCAGTGTCAGAGGAGGGTAAGCCAAAGTTATACTTAGTTAGGCATGGGTGTCCTGCACCAAAAATAGCAGCTCTCCAAGCTCAGGCACACTGGTGTGTTGTGAGACAAGTCCAGGTGTGCCTTGCCCTTGAAGAGCTATCCTTTTCTTAGCATGTCATGATGCTAGCTATGTTGGCTTTTCCATATCTGGTATAAAAAGGAAATTATGACAAGAAATTAAATGGAACGGTCAAGCCTGATGTCACGACAACTTATAGTTCTACTAAGAAACAAAGTGAGCTGTAACATGACCTTAAGTCGCATATTGTAGTAATCTAATGCATACCCTAAACCCTAACCATGACCAAAATAACTTACCCTACCCATACCCATATAAATTAGCCTTGCCTTTTCCGAAAACATTGTATGATAAGTTTGTTGTTTACAGTAAATTATGAACACGAGTGGCATAATGTTAGTCAGTTATCACACGAAAAGTTGTGCTGGTCAAAGGATATTATTACAAGAATATGGGGAAAAGATATGAACAAAAATGGTAATATCACTAGTGGGAGGATTGTTGGAAACAGTAAGTCATTATGTTCTTGGTTCTTGTTTTAGCGATGCTATTTTAATCAGTTGACAATCAATAGGTTACTATAACCAATGTGATTTTGGTACAGATACAAGAAGTAGGTCTGTGTGATAAAATACACTTTGTAGATTTTTCTTTTATGGTTGCATCATTTCTGTGGATTCGAGTTGGTTCAATTCCTTTTTCAGTCTTCAATTTTGTAGCACGTATATGCTGTAAACACATTATGTTTCAATAGAGCCTATACTAGAAGAAAAGATGAGGTGCAATTTAGGAGCTGAAAATGCACAAATGTGATTACTGCCAGTGTGATCTTGACTTCTTCTCCCAGTGTTTCTCTATTTGTGTTTGATGGAATAGGGAAGTGAGTTTTTGATTTGAAGGTTCTTGTATCAAATCCTGGGATCAGCCTGTATAATTTGTGTATGGAGAGTGAATGAGAAATGCAGTTTATTCGTTGGCATAAAGTACAAAAAAAAACACGCATCTCAATTATTCGAAAAGATAATCGAAAAAGTAATCGATAGAATAATCGCAAAGAAAATAATCGATAGTTGCCACCCTAATGCTGACCCCTCCCTCAGTGACTGATATGAATACAGATATGACTTGAGATTTTGACTTGCGTTTTGGTTTGCCTTGGGCACAAAAAGTTTGAAAACCACTGAGTTACTGTATACACTGCTACACTGTAACACTGTGTGTTCAGTATAACATGGATATATTCTATTCTGTTCTGTGTACTCATTGATCTACACTAGTACTGTATGCTTACATGCTGTATGCTTATGCTGTACGTATGCATCCCCTGACTGATGTTCAGAATTCAGTGTGGTGAGACCTATATCCGGCCAAAGATATATTTTAAGTTTTCTTTTAGTTTTTTTGAACTTCTTGCCAATGAAGACACTATGGTTGCCTGATAATTGAGTACCATTTAATATTCTTCTTAAAACACTTTTAAAACGCTGTAAATAATAGAAATAAATAAATAAAAACTGTGTATTTATTCTCAATTAATATTATTACTTTTACAGTATTATCAGCAGTGTGTAGAACTGAGATACATTTTCTCTCACTTTTCTCCCAGTATCCAGGATGGTCCATGACCTCAGAAGGCTCGGTGTTCATGGCAACGGTGAACGATGACGCGGCAGGCGTGTACACATGTACCCCTTATAACAGCTATGGCAGCATGGGACCGTCACAGCCCACCACAGTCATTCTACAGGTTAGCCTTTGATTGATTGATTTATTGATTGATGTTTTTATCGACAGAAATGCATGTAGAAGTAAAACACAAAAAAGCTCGAGAGCTTATTACACAATTAAATACACAATTTCCAATGTACTAGACAAATAAAACAGCAAAAAACAACATGGCATGCTGTAAATGGAACCTGCAGTAATTGATGATTATAATTATGGACCTTTGGTCTTTAACTCCTGCTCTCTAACCTCTTTCACAGCAGTACTCTCAGCATTGTGCTTTATGCCCCGTCTACTATCGGACTCCATGGTGCTGTGTATTTTAATTGGCTGCAGCTGCGTCTGCCACAGCAAATTAAAAATGCAAGGGAACTGACATTGTTTCGACCTTTTACTGTAACTCCTAATATGTATGAGCCCTCTGGCATTAGCAGTACTTGTCACAATGGCCCCACTATAGCAGAGTTAATTGTTTGGCTAATCCATTTGTTATTAGGATAATCTTGTCCAAAGCGGCTGTAATCCGTCTTTAATTCCATTGTGGCAAATATGGCAATCTTCTTGACTTAACTGCATTGCTATTGCCAATCCACAGGACCCCCCATCGTTTGGCGTCACTCCGTTGAGACAGTACAGCATGGTGGCAGGCAGGACGCTGAAAGTCCCATGTCAGGGAAACGGGGACACAGCCACAAGCATAACCTGGAGAAAGGTGAGTTGACCTTTCATAAATAACCAGGTTCTGTTTAATACTTTCTAGCACATTGTGCTGTGCTTGTGCATCCAACATAGCCTTTCTACAAGCTCATAGATCTGCTATTTTTGACACCTAGATATTATGTGCGGCACCGGCGCGCATCTTAATATAAATCAGACTTTAGACACCGCAATACAAGACGCCAAATGCACAAAGTAAAGATTAGAATCCTGAAGCTGCCCTCCAGGTAAACATAAACATATAAACATGCATTTGAAACGTAAACCCACTGTTGATGCTTGCACACGCATGCGTGTGTGTGACACAAAGATAACACACGCACAAACGCACCCTTTTTCTCTGTAATGGCCTGCTGCCGGTAAATCAGCAGAGACCTTTGGCCTCCACGTGAACGGTATTGTTGTTCCTGGTAGGTTGGCTCGGCTCCTCGCTCTGTTTACTCCGTGGCAGACAACGGGACACTGCTCCTGCAGCCTCTCAGTAAGGATCAGCAGGGGGTGTGGGAGTGCAGCGCTACCAACCATGTGGCCTCTGTGAAAGCCAGCACTCTGATCCATGTCTTGGGTGAGTAAAAGCCATAAACATCCCTCATCCCTTTACTATCAACATCAAAACTAAATCAAATCACTGTTGTTTAATATTAAGTAAATTCAATTTAAGTTGGAAAATTAAATCAAGTTTAATAGTCATTTACTGTAAAATAAATTGCTATCACCCGTAACCGCTGCTACAATCCACCCTAATTGGTTTGACGGTGACCTAATTAAGTTATTGTTTCTTTAATGTACCATGAATCATACCTGGCTCTGCTGAATACCTGGCTCTGCTGAATCCGTCACAACACTGCTGCAAGTCAAGATGGAAGAAACATTGTTTATTGTTTATTCCAAGCACAGCTGAGACACATTTCAACCAAGTGGCAGGCAGGCATTTAATTTCCTGCCAGTTTCTAATTTAACTACAAACGGATTGTACAAAATGCCACAAAACAGAGTCAAAACATTGGCATCTTCAATCATGGGTCATAACTCTGTCTTCAGCTTGCTCCTTTCCTTGTTTTTTTGCTGTTTTGTTTTTCTCCAAATCTGATGGCAATCATGTAATCTGCCTCTGTGATGTTGTTGTTTACCATCATAACTGAATCATGGACGTGAGAATCAATGAGGTGTCATGTCCCAGAGCTCCGAACTATACCAGTTTTCACATGAAGCAGTTATTAGTTATTTAACCACTTAAGCCCTTTTTCGTAAATTGAATCATGTGGATCTCATTATCCACATGGGAACTGTGTGGCTCCAATGTGGATCTCCGACTTCATGTGGCCAGCCTGTGATGTCAGGGGCCTTGTCCATAGAAAGTGTTTGTTGACATCGCAGCGTCTGTCTGCCGTGCATTTCTATGGTAAAGACGGGCTAGTGTGCAAGTGTGTACAATATAACTCTATTTACGTATGCCCATCTACGTCATCAACAAGACGTCAGAAGTTTCTGACAACATCAGGGATCTCCATATTTAGTCGATTATGTTAATGGCTACCGCACTGGGTACTCTAAGAATGGGTACAATGGGTACTCTGACAACAAGTACAACAAGAACAATGGGTATTGCGTAGATGGGTTCCCGAGTCCGACTTGCATCGTTCCCGATTTAACTTGCATGACCCCCGAGTAGGCCGGGCGCCATTCTAGTAGTAACATTACATTTAATATTTCAAAAAGTATAAAACATATTTGGAGAGAAAAAAGCGATTGTGGAGGTACCGGCAGCATGCATGCAAAGATTGGTGCTGATCGGTTTGTGAGATTAGCTCCGGGGAATAGGGAATTTCCAGCGAATAATTGTAGGTGATGTATTATTGTTTTTTTGGCTGTGGCTATTGATTCATGCCCATTGAAGATGCTCATAGTACACACTTATTGATCTGTTCACATCCGGCCTAAAGTCTTTCCCTCTACATCGTGTGTGTCTCAGATTTGTCTGTCTGTCTGTTTCAACTAAACAGAAACTACAAAGCAAGGAGAGTTCACCGCCCACGCAACTCAAAAATAAAATGGTGTATGTCTCATATAGGCAGAGAAAGTCTTGTTTTGTTCTCTTGGTGTCTGTCCTCTAGCTGTTACCATGAGCAATCTAACAAGCCTCTACCGATACTTTGGAAGGGGTGCAGTGGTGGAAAAAGTACTCAAATGTTTTACTTAAGTAAAAGTATCAATACTGCAATGTAGAAGTACTCTGTTACAATTAAAAGTCCGACATTCAAAATTTACTTGAGTAATAGTACAAAAGTACTGGTATCAAAATGTTTTTAAAGTACCAAAAGTAAAAGTACTATGTTTGAAAATAGCAGATCTACAAGCTCACAACGCGTCGCATCGCGACGCGTTGTGAGCTTGTAGATCTGCTATTTTCAAATAGCCTAGGTATAAAATAGGGCTAAAGTGGTTAATGTATGTTTTATAATATAATAATTTATATCTGTAAATTAACTAGTAACTAAAGTTTTCAAATAATTGTAGTGGAGTAAAAGTACAATATTTGCCTCTGAGATGTCGTGGAGTAAAACTAAGATTACTGATGATTGGAAATACACCAGTGAAGTTAATTATACTTAAGTACAGTACTTGAGTAAATGTACTTAGTTACTGTACACCACTGAAGGGGTGTAAGGGCCAGGCCGGCAGCTGACACTTCATCAACTCCCTTCCGTTCTTCCCATTACAGGGACCAGTCCCCATGCGGCAACATCTCTGTCCGTCTCTCCGGGGGTGACGCAGGCCAACATATCCTGGGAGGCAGGCTTTGATGGAGGATCAGCGCAGACGTTTTCAGTTTGGTGGGTGTAAAGCCTCCCACTTTCCCCTCGGACTGTAACCATGGCAGCCATCGACAGCACCCCGGCATTAGACTATTGATCTCCGGGATGAGGAACTCATTTCTCAGTTATAGCCTTTTTTCATAGCTACCATAAAATAAGATACGCCTGCTGTAAATTATATGGAACTGTTATCTGCAGTGGCCACTCTAGATGCAATATAGATGAGAGGTGTAACAAATTATAAAATGTACCGTATCCATAGGAGGAAATACAGTCATGTAGGCTAAGAGGAGACACCCAACCAGAATAATTTGAGCGTGATCATTACATTACACAGGGGAGAGCAGTACAGCCAAATGCGACAGTGGAGGAAAACAATTTTCATATAGTTGTAATGTATTGATGACAGAAGTTGAGAGATGGTCTAGTTTACAGTTTCATAATATTATGACGTATCAGTCAGAAAAGGAATTGTGCTTCATAAATAATGTTCTACTACTGTTCATAGTATTTGTGGCAAACAATCATTGAACATATGCTGGAACATTATGGTTATTGATCATCCACAATGCTGCCTGCCTGTGTCGTCTATGACATATCTATGACATAATTATGACTCCGAATAACATATTTGTGAGAATTACATTAGTGTCATTATGTCTCTGGCCTGCTGGCAGTGTGCACAAGACATTTGGCACTGATCTGTCCAGTGGTTTACGTCATTAGCTCCAGACACACATACCGACCTCTTATAGATGGCAAGACTCCTGTAGAGCCATGCCATTAAAAGCATCACCTACTGTACAAGAGAAAGAGCAACACAGCTTTGGACGGATGCTAAATGATAACAGATCGTGTCTGGGTGTAAAGCAGTAACAGAACAGCAAATATAGATACAAATAACCAGAGAGAGGATGAAGCCGATTAAATCCTAATACCGAGGCTGAAATCATAGAGGAAGCGAGAAAAAGAGTTTGAGTGGGAGTAACTTTGTGAGAGTTTGTGTTTGAGTGTGCCAGTATTCTATGCTGGAGAATAGAAACAGGACAGCACAAAAATGTTTTTAATAAAAACTCCCCTGCCAGCTCTCGTCTGTAGATAAATGATCAATCTCTGTTGCATATGTAATATTTGCAGGATGTTGCTGCTATGTGGTTGGCACATAAAGTGGTTGAGCCACCATGGAGCGCCAACCATGTGCCCTCGAAAGTTTTACCATAGGTTTTGAAAGATTAATAATTCTCCCTAGCGACAGGCAGCTTGGTCCGTCTACAAAGGAATATTTAAATCTCAAGAATAAAATGTGAAAATTGCCAAAATTATAGTTGCAAGTTCTTCTGTGACAGCGACGATACATCGTTGCCATTTCTCACAGCGAAATCTGGAATGGAGGGTGATTATGAATGATTAATGAAACCTACTTTGCTGCCATGTTCCACGCAACCCCACATTCCCTATCTCTCTTTCTCTTTCTCATATTCTTTCTCTCTGTCTCTCCCTCTCTTTTTTTTCTGTCTGCAGGGTGAAGCAGATATCTGTGAGCGATGATGGTGGGAAACGGGATTGGTTCTCGGTACCTGTGCCTCCTTCCACCGGTACCAGGCTGCGGGTGACAGGTTTGTCCCCGGCCACCGACTACCAGTTCAGTGTCCTATCACACAACCGCGTTGGCACCGGGCCCTTCAGTGAGATTGCCACTCTCCGGACTTTGGGTCAGTACCAGAACACCAGACTTATCTTTCTCCACCTCTATTTTTGTGTCTCCGGGTGTGCGTGCGTGCGTGTGCGTGTGTGTGTGTGCGTGTGCGTGTGCGTGTGCGTGTGCGTGTGCGCGTGCGCGTGCGTGTGTGTGTGTGCGAAGTGGTGTGAAGTGACTGGGTAAGAGGGTATAACTGTCCTCACAATCTCAAGGTTGAACATCAGGGGAAGTGGCCATTTCTTCTGTTGTAATTTAATTTCCTCCCACAGCGCATGGCTGATTGATCATTTGGGGTGGGGGTCTTTTTATTTCATCTCGCATCAGATCCGCCTCCACGGAGAAGCGAGCTAAATCCCCCGATGATGCTGTCAGCTAATCAGGGCTCAGCAGGTGTGGTCCTGCAGTGGTCTCCCCCCGTGGCTCAACACCCTCCCATCACAGGCTTTGTTCTCCAATCCCGCACCGAGCAAGGGGAGTGGTTTAATCTGGATAAGGACATCAGTGCCAACAGTAGCGAGATAATCGTTCCAGGTCTACGCAAGGTACTGTAACACGGCAGTCACACTACTCCCTCTGAGACTAATCATTCTAGGCTCCTCGTCCAATGCTTCCCAAGATTCTTATCTATAGCACACGCCGCTGTGATTTCGCCTTTTGAGTTTCTCAGATTATGCACACTAAGATGGCAGCCATCATTTTTCGGTCTCCTCTCAATCTATGTACGCGGCTGTCTTGTCTTTGTGCTCGCCTCCTCCCCCTCTCCCTGCCCCCTCCTCCCCATATAGGCCTACATGAATTCAAATGAACTTCATTAGCATTGCAGGCGCAGGCCTGTGTTGACAAAGTGTGGTTTCATCCTCTGTCCTCCCCACTGTGTGTGTGTGTGTGTGTGTGTGTGTGTGTGTGTGTGTGTGTGTGTGTGTGCTCGTATATCTGTATGTGTGTGTGTGCGCGTGTGTGCAGGACTGTGTGTACGAGCTGCGGCTGCTATCTCGTCGAGGGGAGTTGCTGAGCGAGCCCAGTCCATCAGTCAACGTCTCCACCATAGGTAGGTGTATGAGACCAACCTTGCCCCCACTACACCTCCATCCCTCCAAGCCCCCCCCCCCCCACCCACCCTCCCATGTCACATACTGTCCTCTTTCAGTTTTCTCTCGGTATCTCTCTCTCTCTCGGTTCCTCTATACAACAACCCACCCTCACCAAGCGTCCCTACTGTATGTTCCATAATGTACGAGCGAAATTAGAGCAGGCCCTTAGGGGATGCTGCCTATTACGGGCCTGAGTGATAGAAATATATCCCGCTAATAACTTCTCCAAAGAGTTTTGTTCTGGTCCTCTCCAATGCTTATGTGCGAATGTGTGATATGAAATGAATGTTTCATTAGAAACAGTGTGCAGAACTATCAGCCAAACAGATCTGAAGCTCCCACTGGTACAACACGAAGACAGGCTTGAAAATCAGAGCCACAGTTTAAGTATTGTTTAACAGGGCTGTGGTGGTAATCTCAGTGGAGCACGCAGATGTGTAAATTATGTAAGTGGATGCACCAACAGTAATGATGATCTATTTGGTAGTGAAGGATACATTAAGACTAGACGCAGAAAACTACAAATGCTTTATTTATGATGAGGAGATTACCCACCTTTTCAAAGTAATGCAAATCTTTATGATATGAATAATAGTATATAGTTGTATCCTAACAGAATAAGTAGCATCAAATCAACAAAAGTTACAGGGGGGGCGCCTGGGTGGCGCAGGGAGAATGTCCCTACCTGCCACTGTGGAGACTATGGTTTTGAATCCTCTGCAATGCCTCCATACGAGCACAAATATGTGAAGCCGGGAGGGGAGAGTGCTGCATTAATGCCTCCCACAGGTTGGTCAGGGCACCGGTCACGCAGACACAGGGCAGTGGGGTGTGGAACTAGGAACAATAGCATACACCCCCTTATGCGTTGGAACTTTTATGTGAAAAGCAGTGGCCTTGACATCATGCATATTGGAAGAGACACGTGGTTCTGGGTCTGCCCCTCAACCAACCACAGGAGTAGTTGCATGGGGAATCGGAAATTGACATACTGTAACAACTAAATTGGGAGATTTTTTGTGGAAAAAATAATTGTAAAAGAAAGAAGAAAACATATCTTTTTTGGCATTGCTGTCTGGCAGTGAAAGTCTTTCCACCCACGTTTGCTTTTTGTTAACCACTAAAAGCTTCATCACATGACCCTTTAGACAAGTGCGTTGAAAAGGTCACAAAGATTTTCATCGTTTTATTTTGACGAGGAACACTAGGTTGAAAGGGCCATGCAACGGAAGCATAAATAAGCCTTCAATAATTTGCCGATAATGTCACAGGAATGGCGATCTATCCTGCCACCTCCCAGCTCCTCGAACGAGTTCCGCCTTCGCTGCTGGCTGGCGTGATGGGCGGGGCAGGACTCCTGTGTTTGGCATTGATCCTGCTGCTAGGGTCCGCCTGTGTCATCAGCCGCAAGAGGGATCGCCGCCGTAAAAAGCAGAACGATGGTAAAGTGTCCCCCCTCCACCGCAACACACACCCCACCACACCCCTGTATAGCAATGACTCCCTTTGATGAACTACATCATGCATATCATCATTTATTCAATAAAATATTGAAAGCACTTTCAATCCATTACATAAATCATAGCTCTCTATGTGGAATTTGGCGGTGCACTTGTCCCCGCCCGCTTGTCCATTCAGTTGTAAAAGTTATTGATGTCATTTACATTACTTGCTAATTAGGGTCATTTCTCATTAGTGGCTGATGAATATGAGCGTAATTAACTTTTTGGACACGGCTTGGTGCCTCGGGCCTTGTAATGGGATCTTATTGGGGTTGATTATGTTTTTCCTTTCTTGGTCACCATGCTTGTATCATAATGAGTCAGATACCATCTTACCCCTTCCCTCCCTTCCAGATCCACCTCCTGTCATCTTCAAACGTCCCCCAACCATGTAAGTATCTTAATTCTGTCATGTCATTGTAACACCCCCCCCCCCCGCCCATTGTCATCATCTTATGCTTTCTTTTGGAAATTAAAAGTTTGAATAGGCCACTGCTTTTACTATAGCGCTTGTCTTATTTCCTGTTACTGACCTCTACCACTTTTATTTTCTTAATTTTCACACATGACTCCCTCTTTCTGGCTCACTCTGTTTCGCTCTATTTCTTTTATCCCCCCCCCCCTCCCACACACACACACACACTTCATTTTTCTGTTTCCCTCTCCCTCTATCCTCCTCCTGTCTTTCTTTCTTTTCTTCTCACTCCTTTCTCTCTGTCCCAGGAGGACGTCAGGTCCCGGCAGCCCGGACAGCGTGCTGAAGAAGAATTTACTCCATCCCCACGACCTTTATCCGACCAACTCATCCACCACCTCCTCCTCCTCGAGCTCGTCTGCAGGTCATTCCTCCGTCATCAAGGGCAGCCACATTGAGTATCAAGGCCAGCGTCAGCAGCTCCTGTCCTCCGCCCGGGACTTCCCAAACCACGGCCACCACCCCCAGAGAGTCCACCTCAAGAGGGCGTCGTCGTCTCCGATCTCTCCTCCTCTGGAGTTCATCTCTAGAGGTCCAGATGGACGTTTTGCAGTGCAGCCTTATGACCAGGCGTCCACACTGAACACCTACACCAGGAGAGGCCTGAGAAAGGACTACTCCCAACTCCCCGGTGTGCAGAGGTCCGTGTCCCTGCACGTGCAGAGGGGGGACAGGAAAGAGCCGCCGTTTGTGCTCTCGGTGGACCTGCCGCCATGCGGACCCGCCGCGGAATCCGACCCCGCGGGCCGAGGGCGTGACATGGCCAAGTACCTATCCCTCCATGACCAATACAAGTTGGACTACGAGGGGGACTACAAGGGCTGTCCCGACCAGAGCAGCCTGTACTCGGATTGTACGCAAAGCTCGGCCGCCTTCCCCCACCCTGACAGAGACATCAGTCCTGCGTACCCCATCCTGAAGGGCGTCGGCCAGCCCTCCACCACCGCCAGCACTCTGGTGCTCCAGATGGAGCACGAGAGGGAGAGAGGTAACCTGAGCCGCTGTCTGAAACTGGCCCAGGAGAGGGAGGAGCTGGAGATGGAGCTTCGGAAGTACACGCTGGAGAGGAGCGAGAGAGAGGACGAGAGAGGCATGGAGGAACTAGGCAGGAACGTGGAGGGGAGAGAGTCGGGCGAACTCGCGTGGAGATGCAAGGGAAACACTTTTCCTCACAGTCATCTCCAACGCAGCAGGGGAAGTTGTGCTCTGTCAACGGGCACGTCTCATTCACCCTACAGCCAGTGGGAAGACCCTTTCATTTCCACTCCTACGTTGGTCCCAGCGCAGAGACCACTTAATAGGCCTGTGTCAGTCAGCCCCTTATGTTATGACTCTATTGCCCAGTATTCTGATCCATCATTTACCAACCACACCACCCACAAATCTGAGGAGGCCGGCAGACAATCACAGAGATTAGCTCTCCCACATCTCTCCTCAAAGCATCAGAGACATGACAGGGTACAGGCAGAGCCAGAGGGCTATGATAATTATCCACAATCCATAGACCTAGAGATGCAAAGGAATAATTCATGCTCCAGGGCATGGAAGCGAAGCAATCTCTGCCGTGACAGCCGCTCGTCACCGTCACATTCCTGTGGCAAGACATATAATGAGATGTGTAATTTTCCCATCACTGCAATGCCGGCGCCTTCAAAAGCAGAGATAGCAGTCCCTAAAATGGGCATTGAGATGAGCGTTGATGAGCCAGAATTGGTGGGCTCCGTAATGTCGCCCACAAAACCTCTGATCCACCAGAGTGGTGCCTGTTGTTTACAGGAAAACTCATTGACTCAGAAAGGACTGTATGAGGAAACTAACAAAACAAGTTTTACCTGCCAGAACCCAACACCTAAGGAGCAACTTGAGAGGAGATGTGAGAGGCCTATCAGAACACCATCCTCCCTCCCTCCAGGGTCACATTTATGGAAACCCGTGAGCCGAGGCTCTCAGAAGATATATTACCACCAGCGAAGCAAGAGTTTAGACTCCAAGAGGCGGAGTCGCAAAAACTTCTTGACGCCTGATGCCTGGATAGACTCTCTCAGCCAGGAGAACTGCTCCACCTCCTTTAGTTCGGACTCTATGGTATGGGCCCCGCGGAGCACTCCTAGCTTGGAGACCCCCAAACCTGGAGCTAATACTTCTTCCCGTTCTCCTTTTCCTCCGTCCCCTTCTGCCTCTCCTCCAGTTCCCAGTGCTGAACCTCTATCTCTGAGAGGGGGCTCGATGAAGCTCAACCCAAATCCAGCAGTGCCCTCAGGTCATCCACCCCGCCATGACCCAGAAAGACAGACGTCTAGCTTCGCAGACGCCTCCAGGCGGTCCCTCGTCTACAAGGATGCGTTTGGGTCAGTGAAGCGCATGGACGCCATGACGGAATCTCCCGGAGACCCGCCGCACGGCATGGGGCGTTCAGGGATGGGTCATACTGACCCTAGGCTCCCCGAAAGCAGGCCACAGGCTTCCGTGTACGAGGGCTTCGGCCGGCCGTCCCCGGGCCCAGACTCCCCGCTGCCCCGAGGAGGGACGCAGGTGAGAGAAGAGAGAAAGGAGGTGGAGGTTGGTGAGGGTCACGGTGGCCAGGAGGAGGTTGAGATAGGTGGCTATGGACGTGTGCCAGAGTCTGGAGGTAGCTATAGCAGCTATGCCAGCAGTGGCAGAGGGAGTTTAGAGCCCACTAATGGACGCCTGTCCCTCTGCCTGTCTCCAACTCACACAATCTCACCTGAGACTGTAGAGGAAAGTCAGGAGGACATGGAGGACAAAATCCCCGACCACAGGGATCCAAGCAAAAGGTACTAGATAATGTTATTTAACCCAGATACATTTCATTTCACCCGATCATTCTGGCATTTTCTTGTAAGAGAAAACAGGCGACGTTAAGAGTATCACTGCATTTTACGAATATTCAGCATTGGAGAGAGAAATACTAGTGCCAAGTCTGCACTGTTTAAATCTGGTGTAGAATTATTCATTATTCATAAATATAATAGACATGTCAAAGTAAGAGGGAGGAATCTAATTTGGGAGTGTAATTGACAAGTGCATCTTCTGTGTGTGTGTGTGTGTGTGTGTGTGTGTGTGTGTGTGTGTGTGTGTGTGTGTGTGTGTGTGTGTGTGTGTGTGTGTGTGTGTGTGTGTGTGTGTGTGTGTGTGTGTGTGTGTGTGTGTGTGTGTGTGTGTGTGCGCGCGCGCGCGTAAGGTGTTTTTGTGTGTATCTCTCCGTGTGTGGTAACAATTCCTGGTTCAACAGCCCCTAACTAAAATGAATGGGGCGTGATCCATCACTCCTCATGCGTGTGTGTCGAGCCTGTATGTGCAAACTCACTCATGCATATGTGTGCATGTTTGTGTGATTACCCCTTAAATGTACCCGTAGTACTGATTGTGGACACCGTTTTTATGTTCTGCTCTCCAGAAGGCCCTCTGTTGATGAGAATTACGAGTGGGATGCAGATGTTGATGTCTCCTTGGATCCTGGAGGCCCCGACGATGAGGGAAGAGGTAGAGTTGTGCCCAAATTAAATGTGCTTTGATTTTAGAGGAAGTGCTTTTTCTTGTTCATGTTCATCCAAGAAGGGGCAGTTATTGCTCTGCAGGTTTTAACAACCTCCTCTCCGTTCACACTCGACCCGGCAATGTGATTGAATTTGTTTCTGGGTCTCTGCTCCTCATTCTGAATTATTACATCGCTACATGCATATGGTGTGAGACTATGTGCAAAAGAACCAGATAGATTAGCCTGGCGAGTGTTAGAGCAGCTGCAGTGCAAATTCATGAACTGTTTATGAACTGTTCCATTTAACTCTGCGAGTGTAAAAATGGACCCTGTATGCTTTGCTCTCATAATTAACCACTGAGACCCACTTCGTTGACTGGGGTCCCCCAGGGGTCTATACTAGTTCTCCTCTTTTTTTCCTCCGATCTAAACCAGATCTCTTTATAGCCGATCTACAAACACTGTTGTGAGCTTGTAGATCTGATATTTTTCCAAATGTTAGCCTATTTTTGACGAATGCTTGCCTATGATGACATGCAGGTTGCTAGGGTTCAAGTGGTTAAACTAGCACTCAGGATTTTGCTGCGGGCTTCATTCGACTGCACCAGTCAAAGATAATTTCTCCGGTTTCCTCAACCATAGGCCTGCACCCCTCGACGCAACTGCAGAAGGCAGCCAGCATGCATCCCTCTGCCAAGGCAGTAAAAGAATGCAACCAGCTCTCTTCGTCCCAGGGGAATGTTCAAGCCTACTTCTACACTGAGCCAGAGACAGAGATGGTCCTGTTCTGACAGTTTGAGCCCTCAGCTCGACACACGGTGGTGATGTGACATTTTGTTATTGATTCATATCATTCACTGCCACTGACGTTTTGACTGTGCCGTCTCCCCAGCGTTGGGCCGACCTAATTTCTGTTTTTGCCTCCCAGAAGATGTAACTTGGAGCCTTTCCTGTAAATATTTGTAGAACAATGTCAGTTGTTGTTGTCTGTCCCAATTAATAGAAGTCACCATGATTACTGGGGCATATTAAAGTAAGAGAGAATTAGTGTAGACATAAACAACCATTGTGCACTTATGCTGACCTCTAAACATCCATTTTAGAGTTGTGGTCCATCAACAACACCACAATCTTATACTGATGTAATATTTTATGTTGAGACTGTCTGCCAAGACTTAATGAAATTGCTTGTATCTCAGTGTGATTTTTGATGTAGATTTTGTTTTCAGTCGTCCAATGCAGTGTGACTGCATTCGATCATTCATGACTTATTATATCTTTATCTCTCCACGAAGCATAATAATAATAATGCAACCCTAATGATGATAATAACAACAACAACAACAACAATAAGAAGAAGAAGAAGAAGAATTGATAGAACTGAAAAATAAGCAAGAGATTTCATCTTTATATTCTATCATCTGTGAGCTATTGAATACATATAGCAGTTGTCTGTGGCTCCTTTGTTTCACTGTCTATTACTTGGTTATGGTTGACAAATGAATGACGTCCACCAGGGACAGCGTGAAAGATTTTTTTTTTTGCCTTAAATCCTTTTCTCAAAGGAACTCCTAAAGCCTCAATTAGTATGGGTCAGTTTACAAAGTTAAATAATGCTTCCTACTGTAGCAAATAATGCTGATAAAAAAACAAGTTACATTTTTCAACAGTCTGTTGCCACTTAGGGCCAAATAATCAACCCTACCTTCCACATGGTAGCAGGGTACTCCGGGGTATCCATACCATGACTGAAATCCCACGGATATCCCAGAGGCTGCATTTGAAGTGTTGTTTCATTTTGGTTGAACATTTTAATTCTCTGCTGCACATACTTCAGCAGAAGTCCATGAATGATCAAACTCAGAAAAGGTGCTGCTCTTAGGTGCTGCAGGAAAAAAAGTTCACAATTCACCAAATAAGGAAAACAGATACGGCTATTACTGTTGTTTCTGTATCTGGGATCAGCTTGTTTTTCTTGTGAAGTAATTTGACCTGTTCACAGTTATTGATATTGAGAGCCAGCAGGGAAAGCCTGAATGCCAGGCTTGACAGCATTTCCCCCGGGCAGCTCATATTTAGATTGACTGTCGCTGAACTTCTTTGGCAGTGTGTGTGTTCTGAAAAGTGGATTTCAATTTCAGTAAAGGGTATTTCATTGGGGATGTCTGCACCCTGGTGAGGGGTACAGAAACTTAAAACTGCTCTAGTCAGGGGCGGATTTAGAGATTTTTTTACAATATTTTTATGTATTTAAACTGCCATTTTACCTCCTCACCCTACAATAAAAAGAATTATATAATATTGTTGTGTTCGCGTGTCATCCATATCCCCTGTGAGCTTGTGCGGTGCATTCTCCTGCCAGAGTTTAGGCCTACGACAGTGCTGTTATGTTCTGACGACTGCAACTAAGCAGTTTGTTGTACATGAGACTCTCTGGTTTGTATATGTCACGCATACTTACAGAGATAAACAAATGAAACAAACTCAGACTTGAGAGTTGTTGGCAAAACTGTACATTTTGTTGACGAGGATGTCTGAATGTTCATTTTGCTTCGTCGGATGAACCGCCAGTGCTGTGGGCTCTTTTTTAGTTTTTGGTATTTGTTGCTTTATTAGATAGTAGCATTCTTCCAACAAAGCTGTACACACGTATTCATGTTTCCACAGTGAAACATGATGCTCAAAATATTTTGAGTTTGTTGTCGCAGTGTCTGCGTGACCTGCGGCACCTGTATTGGAGCTACTGTAAAGGAAACCATGATATATAATGATGAGCTGATGCACAGAATCTGATTTACTCAAACAGACCACTGTTTTGGGGAGAAAAAAAGAAGAAAGAAACTTGCCTGTGGCGGTCCCCTGGTGTCTCGGGCCAGTTTAATTTGAAAAAGTTGAGAAACAGCTAAATCCACCCCTGGCGGTAATACCAACAGTATTTACTTAGCGAGGATTCTTTTCAAGTGGAATGTGGCATTTATAGGTTTCACTTTTATTATGCCCAGCATCTGCCAGCAATAATTTGCCCGAGCAAGAAATCCAGTCAGAATGTAAAGGAATGTAATTTCCCAATGGTGACCCTCAAGTAACATATATTTTGATATTTGATTGGAGCTTTGCATTGCTGTTTTAAATTGTAAATACCAGAGTCGCAGGATTTGATGGGTCCACAATTCTAGGGTAACATCAACATTGCTTCACAGCTTTTCGGTTTATAACTTCAACTATAAGATCCATTGCAATGAGAATTGCATATCGTTAACAAAGGAACTGCATCTCTGTTTCATTGTACAGTGTAAGTTAACAAAAGACCTGTTAATGTTAACTCTCCTTCTGGTTGGTAATAGACTCAGATTTTGAAATCCAATCTACTTGACACTGCATTAGGCAAATGTTTGTAATTTTCTATTTTTATTTGCATAGTTACAGCATGTGCAGCACCTAAAGCTACCGTTTGCTGTTTACACCCGGTCTTTCAGTAAATGCTATAATTTAGTGTAAGTTGGAATTATCACCTCTCAAGATTCTATAATTAGTTGTAAACACCTTAAACACCTTTTCTACAGATAATTGAAAATGCAAATTTGATGCCATTTTTGCATATGGGCATAAAAAAGGGACACCTAGACAGACTCACAGATGGACGGTTATGGAGATTTGTTTTGATTTATAAGATATTTCTGGACAACATATACAGTGTGTGTATGTATATATATATATATATATATATATATATATATTTATATATATATATATATATATATATATATATATATATATATATATATATATATATATATATATATATATATATCATTATATATCATTCTGCTGCTTTGACAATGATATATTGACAATGATTATATTGACTGTGCTCGTCCCACATTCCAATGGGATTCTTATTACACTTTTGTTATCAGTTCCAAACCAGAGACTACACCCTTATCCCCAGAAAATTAATCAGGATAATGTCACAGTTACCTGTTTCATCATTTCCACTTCACTCCCTATTGAGATTTACATCTGTGAGAGATCACAGATTATGGAGTGGAACAAACTTATTTTGTACTCTTGTTTGTGGACTACAGCATTATCTGGCAAATAAAGACAAAGATGAACATGGCTTAGTGAATGTTGTCCTTTGGCACTGTAATGATATATTTCAAAGCTGAAATTCTCTGGTATGCTTTCTCAAAGCAATATTTCCCTTTGTAATGCAACCTGTTCATTATTCAATTCACGTATATGGTGTAACTGTGGTCCGAGAGTTTGTATTCAACTCTGGCATTAAAGGACCACCCAGTTTCAACCTATCTTCATATAATTGGTCCTCACTAATGCTCATTATAAGTTGCCACCATTTCTGTCTATTTGGTCTGTCTCTCAGAGGAGGGCTGTGAACATTTGAACACTACCAGTGAATCATCGGCCATTTCAAACAAGATTTCAACCTTTTGTGTTATTTTCATTTAATATTAATGCAAGAGCATATACACAGAAGACATTGCTCTTGCATTAATACTAATAGTAATAATCTCGTTTGAAATGACCAAACCTGCCGATTATGTCACTGGTTGGCAGGTTTCTGAAGTGTCCACAGTCCTCCTCTGAGACAAGTGAGCAGACAGAAATGGTACCATCTTATAATGAGTATTAGTGAGGACCATTGGTTGAAAATTAGTGGTAATTTAAAGCATATTTATGCTTTTGCTATGAGGATGACAAATAGGCAAAATGGTTCCTTCAAAAAGGATTTTTTTGGTATTTGATCTGAAACTGAAGTAAGTGGCATCATTCTTTATTGCTGAGATAGTGTTGTTTGACTGCTTAGTCCTATGAGAGTACTGTACTGTACTGTATCCAATATACTGTATCATGTAAAATAGTATGTCAAAGTGAAATATGTCCTTGAAGGCCCATTCTGCAACACTGTTTCCTGACTAATGGATTTGTTTATATGCGATTCATTGTTTTTTTGTTGTTGTCAGGAGTCAGGACTAGTCTAAACCTTTTTAACAAATTTTCAGGAATTTTATGGTTGGAAATGTCATTGGCATTTGTGCCGAAATTCAAACACATTTGCATTATTGTGCCTGAAAATATAGTAATTGAGGAATTGTTTTTAGGCGAGAATATACTCCAGACTTAAATCATGTTCATACTAATTGGTGGTTTACTGTATTATGTTATATGGAACATAACAACATTCTAAAATGGATTTTGCATGGAGGCTCGAAAATACACCAAATTAAAAGCTCTGCTTTCATGTTGTGGCTTTTTGATGTGAGATCCAAACTAGACTGGTTTGCAGAATGGGTCTCTGGAACCGTTTGAACCTCAAACCCTTGGAGAATTCTGTCCAACTGGGAACCCAGACTCATTACACCATGACTCTATGATGAGAGAAAAAAACAGAAACAGGCTCATACAGTATCGAATAGTAAAATAAACTCAGGTCAAGGTCTAAAATGATCACACGGTCCCATCGCTAATGTTCTTTTACGATAGCTACAATATTTTAGGAGTTTAATTAGATGATATAAAATCTAAATCAGAATCACCTCACCATTCTCTGTCAGACTTTATCTTGGTACTGGTGCAGAATCTCCAATGCTTACTGTAAATAATGTCTAGGAGAGCACAGAGAGAACATTGGCCGTTTGAAAAAGGTCATGGCAATGTGGGTTTTACTTCACTTCACTTTTTTATTTTTTTATTTCCCTGTCCAAGTATAGCAGGTATTATGTTTGTATAAGAGAATGAGGATGCAATTAGTGGATGTTGCCGGGGATAAGCCACAGCTATTATCTCCCGCCAAGTGTAAAATGGGTACAATGAGTTCAATTGTCAGCAATAGAAATATTGTTGTCCGTGAATAATTTATAGATTGAAACAACATTCTTTTTTTTATTATATTTAGTTTTTCGATCAGTCATTCAATCACAACACTCCGAATGAGGGACTAGAATACACAGCATGAGAGAAATTAATTACCTCACACAATGCCTCCTAGCAGATTGGTGAAGTGCCAAGGGAAAGAGGGCATCATTTAAATTGCACAACACAGCATTCCACTTATAACCCCCTTTTCACTTTCAAGATGTGCTCTTAACACTGTCGTTTGAAGAAATATCTGCTCTTGTTATCCGAAAATCAATGACCTTACGGAGTTTCATACTTATATTGATTCCAAATGTGTTCATTCAAACCTGTTGGCAAAATAGTAATGGAGTGTTTATGTTTGCCCTCCAGTCCACTGCTAGACTGATAAGGCTCACAGGTATTTGTCCTCAGAGTCTGTTTACAGAGGCAGGTATCCTTAAAGTTTGTGATTTGTGGCTCTTTCAGGATTAAACTGATTAATATTGTGGCCTTTGGGCAGAAACCTTTTATGTCCAAAACCGTTACTTTTAAGGACATGGAAAGAAGAACCTCCTTTATTATTTTGTCACAAGCTCGTTAATACTTCTGGTTAAATATTTATAAATCCCACAGACATAATTAACGAGGCCTGGCACAATCACACACACACATCAACCTGGCAAGTTTGGCATGTCATTAAAATGTTCAAACATTTTCGTAATTCTTCAAAAACAGAAATAATGGTCTACTAGGTCTATAGAGAAAGTGTGACACTGTCATTCATTCATACATACATACATACATACATACATACATACATGCATACATACATACATACATGCATGCATACATGCATACATACATACATGCATACATACATACATACATACATACATACATACATACATGCATGCATACATACATACATACATACATACATACATACATACTGTACGTACATACATACATACTTCTTATAACAGTAACTGTACTTCTCATAAGATATTAACAGTACATGAATCATAGCCTGGAGCCTAAAAGTGGAGCACTACTTTTATCTTTGGTCAAAGTTGAACCGGAACAATTTCCTTTTGAACATCTCAATAATTTTACAGTTTGACTCCAGTCTAGGCTCAGGTTTTAGTTCTCTGGTGTGCTGGCTTTGGAGATGATCTTATTCACATTGTGAAAACATTGAAGAGTTCCCTTGACTATGCGAATAAAAGATTCAATCTGAATTGAGTCTTATTTTCTTTGACAAGAAAAGTACCTCTCATCTGGCTGAGTTGGTGATGAAAAAATAAAAAAGATACAAGCAAACTCGTTCTCTGAAGAAACATATTCAGAACTTATTTTGAAGGTTTTAGACGAAATTAAGTAGGGATGACGGGATGTGGTTAAGATATTTGTTTTAATTAAATAGTTCAATTGTGATATTATCAAACATAAATATCAAACATATCAGATAGTTACTTCATTGGTTCTCAAAGTGGGGTCCGGGGACCCCCAGGGGTCCTTAGGGGGGGTTCCAAGGGGGTCCACAGCAAAAAGTGTTAATATAGCATCACAATAATTTTAACCACTTTAACCTTTTATACTTTGGCTATTCAAAAATAGCAGATATACAAGCTCATAGCGCTGCACCGAGTGCCGCGCTATGAGCTTGTAGATCTGCTATTTTTGAAATATCGTGACTATTTGTGCAAACCTTTGACTGTATATATTTTTAAAGCGAACATTTGTAACTCAAATCTTTGTTTCTTGGGGGGGTCCATGGCCAAATACATATCATGTTAGGGGCCCTTGACATGAAAAAGTTTGAGAACCACTGGTCTACATTTCCCAAAATTCTGTCAGACCAGAAGCAGGGATAAAACATCCCCACCAGCAATAAACAATGAATGACCGGTGGGGAGGATATCAAAAGCATGGACATGTATCCCCCATCTCCCTTGCAAATCCAACCCTGCACCTAGAGTAGTGCCCCCTACAACCTCGAATCATTTCTCTGCATGCTGCAAAGAACTTGTAAAATGGATTCTGTCTCGCCTCATGTGAGCATTCTATCCCCTAGCCAGAGGGAGGGCTGACTCACTGACTCACCTCGCCGCAGGAATCAAACTCTGAGTTGGCGACCAGTTCACACCATTCGCCCACGCAAGGTATCCCTCTGGCACAGCTTAGGCCTTACCGGGGCCAACCCGCCAAGTACTCACATGTTTTACTTAAACATAAAAGTATCAATACTGCAATATAGACATACTCTGTTACTCGTAAACGTCCGGAATTCAAAATGTACTTCAGTAAAAGTACAAAAGTATTGGCATCGAAAATGTACTTTAAGTACCACAAGTAAAAGTACTCATTAGGCAGAATGTCCCATTTCAAGTTTTCAAATGTATGGAAATAGCAGATCTACAAGCTCACAATGTGTGTAGTGGAGTAAAAGTAAATAGGAAATACTCAAGTAAAGTACAAATACCTCAACATTTTAAGTAAATGCACTTAGTTACTTTCCACCACTGCAAAACAGTGGGAATGATGTGCATGGTAAGAGTCCATTTGTCTCCCAAGTTATTTCAAGCCTTCAGTGGCTGCTCTCACAGCATGGTAACACACAGCATCCAGCTTCCACCTGCACTTAGAGTCTGTGACATGACATCATGCCCACTCACATAATGCTGCAGGATGCTTATGCTCAACTCATAATGACCTAACTAAACTGTCTATCATAACAACCCCCACCTGCAGTTTATAATATAAAAGTATCTAAGATAAAATAGTATTTATACAACAGTACTAACACCATATACAGTTTTTTATGCCTCCATTGGCGGACAGAGCACACAGAGGTTGTCTGTCTGTCTGTCTGTCTGTCTGTCTGTCTGTCTGTCTGTCTGTCTGTCTGTCTGTCTGTCTGTCTGTCCGTCCGTCCGTCCGTCCGTCCGTCCGTCCGTCCGTCCGTCCGTCCGTCCGTCCGTCCGTCCGTCCGTCCGTCCGTCCGTCCGTCCGTCCGTCCGTCCGGTGGTACAGTAGAACGTCATGGTCACTGTGACATCGCAACACCTTTTCAGATAGATAGATAGATACTTTATTGATCCCCGAGGGGAAATTCAGATATCCCATAGCTCATACAGGCAAGGTTAGTTAAAAACACATCACAAAAAGGGCGGGGGTACAGGTTAAAACTGAGAGAAGACAAATATAAAAGATATATTATGAAATAAGCATAAAAGAGCATTTAAAAGGTGTCACTGGAATATATCATCCTTAGTCATTGTCACATAGACCCATAAATAACTAAAAACTACGACCATTAGTCCATTAGTCCAGTTCATAAGCCTAGCGGCTGGTCATGGAGTTGAAGAGCCTGATTGCTGTTGGAACAAAAGTGTTTTTAAAACGATCGTTCTTGCAGGGCAATGAACGGAACAGGTCCTTACGACCGCTTTTTTGACCTGCCAGGATGTTGTGGAGAGGATGACCCACATTGTCCATTATGGCCCTCCTCTTCTTGTGTATACACCTCTCCACAACAGCCTCCAGTGAGTCCGGCCTCTCACCCAGTACTGAGCCCGCCTTATTTTACAGCCCAACTCAGCAGAGAAAACACTTGTCAGTTACACGTCCAAAGTGTTGAAGGGCAGTTTTTTATCAGCTTAGAACCATAGCCACATTTTTATATTAATAAGGCCAGACAGAAACCGTTATCCATGCTTTATCACCGCTTGGCTGGACTAATTCTAATTGCCTGTATTTGGGGTTGACCCAGTCCACCCTTTTGCGTTTACAGATCAAATCAAATCAAATGCATCTTTATTTATATAGCACCTTTTGTGCAATGCTTGCAATTCAAAGTGCTTAACAACAATAAAATGACACTATAAAATACAATAAAGCTACAATAAAAATACAGCAATACATTGAAAATGCAACTAGCACAACAGCACGGCAGTGAAAACAAAGGAAATATGACATAAAAACAATCAAATGGATTAAGAGAAATGCTTTCATAAGAAAGGTTTCTTTTAAAAGTGTGGACAGATTGTGATGCCCTCAGCTCCTCTGGCAGGCTAAAGGCCGCCTCCCCATACTCCCTGATGCTCACTCAATGAACAACTAGAAGGCCAGTGCCAGAGGACCTGAGGAATAGAGGGAGCACAGGACATTTAAAGCAGGGGTTCTCAAACTTGGCAAGTAAGGATCGCCGACCCCCATGCCAAGAATTGTGTTGTTAAAATGTTTCAAAAATATTAAAAACTTTTCAAGGTTTCTTTAAAAATAAATTGTAGATCTACAAGCTCACAACATTGTATATACTGTAGGTTTATTTTAACTGATTTAACTGATTAACTGATTTTGATGCTATATTAACTAATTTAGCTGCAAGTTTTAGCTGCAAGGACCGCTGGGGGTCCGTGCATGGACTCCACTTTGAGAACCACAGATTTAAAGCATATCTGGCAACAAGTATTACGGTACTAGTCTGTTGAGTGATATGGAAACCAATAAAAGGATCTTAAAATCGATTCCAAAACGTAGAAGTTCAAAAGAAGCAGCTGATAGACTTGCATTATTGGTCATTAGTGAAATACAGTACAAAATAGATTTTAACTGTTACTTTTAGTTTTTAAAGGCCCAAGTGTATTAGCTCCACATTACATCACTGATGATCTGCTATTCTGCCCCCTGTCACTTAGGTCACAACAATCCCAAAGTCCTTTAGTTGTGTTTTACCTTTTCATTTAATGTTTTTGTGGTTATCGTGTTTTTATTCATTTATTTTGCATTTCTTTCGTTGTTGTTTTTTCATCTGCCTATATTGGAAAGCACTTTGGATCAGCTCCTGTTGTTTTCAAATGTGTAATTAATTCAAGTCGAAATTCAACAAATACACAGCCTGGGCCATTGTAATTGGGCCCTTAAGATATGTCAAAACAACAACCTATTTAGAGCAGGACAATGAGAGCATGGGGAAGCGCGTGTGCACCTGATGTGCACACGCGCGATGATTAAAATCCAGCAGAGCTTGTATTGAACTGTAGGCTACTTTCCTGTGCTTTTTTTGCAAACAGCTAATAAAGTATTCAAACATGTGTGTCATGCTTGACAAAACAATATGTAGCCTTGGCTACTCATGCTACTTTCTTCTACAGCAAAGGAGGCAATGGAGATGTTCGACCAAAAACCAGGTTTCAGAAGCGAACATTAAGAGAAGCAGCCAAGCAGCCAATATCGACCCATTTCCAAATTCCCTCTCCTGTCTAAGTTGCTGGAAAAGACGGATCTCAGTCAGCTGCTACCCTATCTCCATCAAAACGAGATACTGGAAAAGTTCCAATCTGGTTTTAGTGCTGGCCACAGTATGGAATCGGCCATTCTGAAAGTAACTAATGACTTACTCCTCATTGCAGACACTGGAAAAATGTGCCGCACTTGTTCTCCTTGACCTCAGTGTGGCGTTTAACCCAATGGATCACACCACCCTTGTTAACCGCCTTCAGCAAGGGGTTGGTATCACCAACACTGTTCTGTCCTGGTTTCATTCCCACCTTAACAATAGAGCATTCGTGGGGAGCGTAGCCGCCAGCTTCTCTCACTAAGCAACTCTCACCTGTGGGGTCCCCCAGTGTTCAATCCTGGGGCCCATACTGTTTTCCTTATACTGTAGATGCTCCCCCTTGGTCAGGTGATCTGCAACTGTATCTCCCACTGAAGGCCAATGACCACACTGGGTTGGACCACCTTTATGCCAACAAGGAGGGGATGGCTCACTATAAACCCAGACCCTTACAAACTAAATAAAATGGACCCATAGTGTCTATCTAGTGTTCTGTTTGTACACTCTGAGAGCCATAAGCAGTTTGTGTGCTACAGCTCAACATTCTAGACGTACACCTGAATATGTGTACCCTAAGCAAGTGAAAGGAAGGTTTTACAAATAGTACATTTCTTCAAAAAGAAAGATATAGCATCAAGCAGCAGTATGGTTTGCGACAAATGATCAAATGAACTCCACCGACTGGCAAGGTTATTATAGTTATCGAAAACTAACGAAATAACAAAAACTAAAATAAATAAATAAATTATAGTGAGTACCTTGACAAGGCAGCCTGTCTGAGCACCCCAGAAACAGGCCAGTTAGCACGGGGAAGAACAGACACATAATGGACTGCTTTAATTGGCCAAATAGCTAGTAAATTTGCAGGAACACCACAAGCGCGAGGACTTATTGGTGCACACACACACACGCACACGCACACGCACACGCACACGCACACGCACACGCACACACACACACACACACAATTTTGAAAAGCTGTATTTGATACAGCTGATTCCTTCTTGATGCAAGGACTTCACTTTGTTGTTTTTGTTTACCATGTTGTTGAACAGTTTACGTTCAAGTTTAACATAGAAAAGCTAAGCACATCATGCATCCAGCTGAGGTGGAGAACTATCTCTCTGTTTACTACAAGATACATGTGCACTTTAATTGTCCAAAACACTCACTTTGTTCACTTTATTTTGTCAAATACAACAGATGCTATATTGCTACTCAACTGCACTGAATTGCCAAAAATCTCCACCTGCATCTGGTGCTGGGCTCGTTCTTTCAGTCTAAACCTGTAGAGGTTGTGCTTTTTAGTTTGTTCATGTGTTTTGCAGATTGAGCTCTCTGAGACTCCTGGTCCCGGTGTGTCTCATGAAAGGGTTTGAGAAAATTAAAACTAACTGAATTAGATTTTTTTTTAAACTAACTGAAACTAAACTATTATAACCTTGCCGACTGGTAGCAAAAGTAGCATCATTTCTGATGCAACTTTTGTCATTCCGTGTGTGCTTTCACTTTCAAAAATGAATACAGTCCAAGAGCTAACAAAGATGCTGAATATTGAGAACATTGAGGTTGTCCAGTATCCAGCTGCACATAGTCAGGTGCACGTCTAGATCTCTGAGCTTTGTGTCAAGGTTAGCACTATTGTGTTGAATGTTGAGCTGTAGCACAAAAAAACTGCTTATGGCTCTCAGAGTGTACAAATAGAACCAAATGAACACAGTGCGTCCATTTTGTTTAGTTTGTACACTCTTACCAATGACTACCTGCCTAAATATGTTCCAAACCACCCCCTCAGGTCTTCAAGTGCTGACCTGCTCGAGGTCCCACAATGACATATAAAAAATCACACCCAGTGTGAAGAGAGTGGTGCCTTTGAAAGTGTAACTGGTTGCATCCTTGTGTTGCAATCAGCAACAATATGTTGTCACGTGACACGTGACAACATATTGTCATGTGTCACGTGAAGCTTGACCAATCATACGGACTGACATACGGACGGACATGCGGACGGACGGACATACGGACACACGGACAAAGTCAAATGTAGGAGTGGTTCCACCACTCAAAAACACGGTGAAGCAGCATTCTGCTTCTACGGACTGACAGCGTGGAATAAACTCTCATTTCACCTAAGACAGGCAGCCTCTGTGGATAGCTTTAAAGCACAGCTCAAGACCTACTTCTTCACTCTTGCTTTTAGTTGATTTTTTGGTTGATTTTTAAATCTTTGTGTTGTTATCCATGTCCTCACTGCATTGCCTGATATTCACTGCCTTTTGCTATTATTGTAATGTTGTTTTATGCCTTTGCTTTTCTTTTTTGCTTTATTGTTAAATAAGTTGTAATTGTAATTGTGTTCTTGCTCTGTAAAGCACTTTGAGCGAGAGAGAGAAATTGCATCAAACGGCCATATACATTTCGGCCATTTGAAAATAGCCGATCTACAAGAGTCACAATGTGACGCATTGTGAGCTTTTTGTAATTTTATACATTTTATACATTATAAAACTTAGCGAACGTTCTGTGCAATGGGTACTTTCTACTTTTGGTACTTTAAGTACATTTTGATACCAATACTTTTGTACTTTCACTCAAGTAAATTTTTAATTCTGGACTTTTACTTGTAACAGAGTATTTCTACATTGCAGTATTGATACTTTTACCTCAATAAAACATTTTAGTACTTTTTCTACCACTGTCCACGGCCTAATGCATATCAAACTGGGGGTCCTTGAAATTTAAGCGGTTGAGAATCACTGCTCTTATGTCTTCATTATACTTGTTTGTTTTGGCAGTGTAGCAGCTGGCTGCCAGTTGCAGCTGATGCACTCACGTGCTGTTCCTCACCTCCAGGTGAGAGAGGGTGGCGTGAAGAGACATGGCAATTGCATCATCGGCGGATCTGTTTTGATGATATGCAAATTGCCGTGGGTCCAGTGTGGCAGACAGCATGTAACAATATGCAGTCCTTCACTAACCTCTCAAAGCATTTACTGACATTTTAGGCGATGGTGACAAGTCTCCAGTCATTCAGGCATGCTATGGAGTGCCTGGGGACAACCTCAATTGTGGACATCTTGAAGCCTGCGGGGACCACAGCCTGAGAGAGGGAGAGGTTGAGGATATCAGCAAACACCCCCACCAGCTGGTCCACACATGCTCTGAGGACACGGCGCCTGGGATGTTCATCCGTTTGAAGGCTCTGCGCACGTCAGCCTCCAAGAGGTTCAATGGGCTTGCCTCCTCGGGTGGCAAGCCCATTGAACTGACTCTTTGTAGTTGTGCTGCCTGTTGGTCTCAAACCAAGTGAAAATGTGTCCAGATTTCAGACTGATTTTGGCCTACAGCTGATAGTCAGAATCAGCTTTATTGTCAGAGAGAGGGAGAACAGGGAGAAAATAAAAACATGTAAAGAAACGTCAAAATGATCAAAATTGCCTTTGATTTGTTTCAATGCTTGACATTTCATGCAGATGACTCAAAATAACTTCCCATACAGTACAAAGACTTTGTGTTTGGACCACCCAAAAAAAACAAAAAACACTTCTTCCCACACTCTCTCCTGGGCCTCTTCTGACTCACCATGTTTACGCACGCACGCACACACGCGCACGCGCGCACACGCACACACATAGAAGTAGAGAAGCTACATTATTGCTGTATATCCTTTAAAGTGCTGGTCATCAATCTTTTAATTTCATACCATGTCTATCTATAAATGAAAAGAAAATGCTGTATTGGGATCTGTTCACAGTGTCTGCCTGTTATGAAGAAAAGGTGCTGCCTAATGCTTTTTCTGCTGGAAATGAAAGAAAAAAACAGGGGGGGTCTCGCAATGCACATTTTGTTTCCATTATTCTCATAATATTGCTCTCACAATTTAGAGAGACCTTCAGCTCAGACTTGTGGCTCTGCATTTGTCTGTATTTTAGGTTGTATTTTGTCTGATACTTATCGATAGCCTATATCGCCATGGCCATGTCGATTAATAAGAGAAAAGTTGTACTCGCTTTGGCTTTTTATTTTTGGGGGGCAGAAGCAGAGAATGCTGTTGGGAGGCTGTGGGCGAATGACATCCTCCATGGCCGACAGTGGTACGGGGCATATCAATAACCCTGTCTAGAATCTCCGTCTGGACGAAGCTCGCTACTTTAGGCAAAGCAAGGGTCCATTTGATGACCTGTTCGGGAGGGTTGAGACAGCAATCTTGCGGCATCAGACACAATCCCAGATGGTTGGCCCTCCCACATCATATGCTATTTTCTCAAAAAGTTAAGCTATTCTCAACTTTTGAAAGCATTCTGCTTGGCCCAAACTAAAGCTCACTGACTGGCATTTTGTGTGTGCTATGTGGTCGGCTTTTTGTTATCTCGCATTACATTATAAACTTGTAAAAAAAAAAAAAGAGGACAGTGTGAACATGCCCTTATTGCATTTATGATTAATTCTCCAGTGTATTAGGTACAGTATCCACAGTACGCGTTGTGAATGTGCATGGTGTCTGGCATGTCTGTCAATTGACTGACTCATGCCGGGGCTCATGGGGGGACACATTTTCTGCCCTCAATCAGATTATTTGACATGGATTTTGAGTGCAACTATTCTTTCAGATTGCATAACTATGTGTGTGTTGGCAAGATACACTTGCACACCATATTACAGTACACCTGTTGCTCAATAGTCTTCTGAGCCTCTTATTATCTCATGTGCAAGCATTGGCCATGAGACGGAATAGATTATCCTTCACATTCTGTATGACGTTGCCAGTGGTATTCATACCAGATAATGAAATGTAATTTGCAAGTGCCTACTTGCACATTAAAAATAAATAAATTGCAAAGCTATTGTTCCATAGGTAGTAGCCAGCTAATGTCAGTGACACCAACACTGTGTATGTTTGGCAACACAACGGCCGGCAAAGACATTACTGATGGAAGTGGGCAGGCAACTTCGATCAGTGTCACTGAGTGGGCGGGTGATCGAAGTGGGCGGGTCTCTGTGAACATCGCCCAATTATAGCGGCGCTGCTGGTTTTATCCCGGGCGACTGTCAAGCTAGATTACCAGTGTATGTGGTAGCCTATGTGCCTAGACCGCTAGACCAGCGGGCGCCCCTATTGTGGCACATTAACATTAAGGACAAGCTGAATGTGATTCCCTCCCTTATCATCATGCGTAACCTTACCCACTGGGCGTGCGTGGCCATAGATGTATGCTGCATCAACACCAACCTGCAGCTGCTGTGCCATTTATCATAACCTTTGGCTAAATTAACACAATTCCCAAACAAACAAACAATGCAACATCTGATTCTGTCGTATCAAATTAAGGGATGCTGGATCGACCACATCAAACTTTATCAGGCACCTGAAAAGGCAATTGGATAGGTCAGTCTTGGTAACATTTTGCTCTTATGGATGGTTAGCAAACATGTTTAGCTCTGCATATTGCTATCTAACATCAGCTTGTTTAAAAAACCAAACAAAAAAACATACAAATATGTAGAGCTGTGTACAAGCTTGCGTCGCAGAAGCGATGCGTTGTGAGCTTGTAGATCTGTATTTTCAGTGTGTGAGTGTCCTACATATAATGGAGCATAAACTAGATATTGGCACTCCTACCCTGTTGTTGGTTGATGGTTTGGTGGTCTGATAAGAGATAATAGTAACACTGGAACTGTGAAAATATGCTATTTTCACCGTGGATACTGTATGGCTGTATAATTATGACCTTGTCCTTGATTGTGATCTTGCGTTGGGACCTTTTCAAGCAAAAATAATTATTCAGATTCTGACTCTCAAAAGTTAATCATCATCCGGGGCAGTCTACTGAAAATCCCCACAAAGTTTTGTGGGAATCTTGAGTTATTTTGAATAGGTTTGATGCCAAGAATGTGTATGTTGTGATGCCAATATGGCACAGCTTGACTTCACAGATGGCAAGTGATGATCACTTTATCCAATTTTGCATGAGGAAGCCAACATATCAAGCCCCATCAAAGTATCTTTTTTCCCTGAGATATGACCAACTATTTCATTCTGACCTTGATTGTGACCTTGACCATTCAACACAAAAGTTAATCACCTATTCTGGGCTGCTGCCTGATCATTCCCTCCAGTGTTTCATTCACTCATGGCCATTTCAAATATGGCCATGAGTTACCTTTTTCTACTATTGCTAACATACAGACAGACACATGGAATGGAGTGAAAAGTGGCAGAGGTAATGCGATAAGAGATAAATCTTTATTGATCCATCAGGTGTTATAGCAGCAACAGCGGTAAGAGTGAAACACAGGATAGGCATAAAATAATAAAATAAATAGACCTAGAGTCTGCATTGGGTTTGACTGAGTTAACATAATGTATATTCTATCAATAAATATTAAATATGAATGTACAATCTATCACCAGTGAATATAGTATGCATGAATGTACTGTACATTCAAGGACCCCAACGGAAACAAGCCCGCAAGGACTTTTTTGGCCAGACCTTTTAGACAAAAGCATTATAAATGTAACTGTGTTGTTTTACATTCTTTTGCCTAATAAAAATTTCAATCAATCAATCAGTACAGTATATCACCAATGGATATGTGAATGGATTATTAACCATACATATTATACTGATATATACAGTGTCAACCGGCATTTGACAGTAAGTATCTGGATTTTATACTGTACGTACAGTCAACAGTGAATATAATGACTGCAGTTTTCCAACAATTAATATTATGAATTCGAGCAGAAACAGACAATAGTTTGCCCAGTGTTGCTGGGGTTATTGGTCTGATAAACTGTTGATCAGCGCATTCAGGTCCTGGTGCCCAGCATTGGTTATTGCGTGGGTGAAATACCCCCCCAAACCACCCCCCCCACCCCCTCCCTCCCTCCCTCCATCTCCCTCCCACCGTCACTCTCCCTCTGCCTCCCCCTCTGCCCCCCCTCTCCCTCTCCCTCCTGCCATATTAGTGGGTATAGGGACTAGGGAGGCCATCTGGTAGTGGTCACCACCGCCCGGCCTGCCCATGTCTATGTTTAAAAGTGTCGCTGAACAAGATACTTAAATCCTAACAGCCCCCCCCCCCCATCAAGCACCCATCTTGGCCATCTGAGCAGAAACTGAATCCCCCTGCACTGCAGCATTTGCAAAGGTCTACCCTTCCTCCAAGTTCACTTATGGGGGTCAGGATATATGTGCTTTACAAATTACATATCAAGACATTTACATTTCTCAGTGGAGCAGCTCCATTCGTCACCTTGAATAATGTACATTCTCAGCTATTTATCAGATCCCTAATCTCTCCTGGCAGATGAAATCCAACTGGAAAAAAAGCAATTTTGTTCAGTGGCTCTGAGATAATCATGCCAGCATAATACAAATATTGTAAGCTAATATAAATCTGTATATGACCCCCAGGACAGAAGATTTCAGATCAACCATCAATCATAATTCAAAGCCGAAATGCATGGCAAAGTGATGACAAGTATTATGGGAAATAAAGCATAACAATTATGCTGATTACATTTGAAGGGACAAGAAGAACAATGAGCAATGACTGGTGACAAGATATCCATAAGGTACATGTCATG